>NW_027361942.1:155000-437500 GCF_039654945.1 Dendrobates tinctorius
GAAGAGTGCAGTGTGGCACTTTTTTGAACTAAATCCTCATGATCAGGCCAAGGTTATCTGTAAGAAGTGCGCAAAGACCTTTAGCCGAGGGAAAAATCTGAAAAATTTGAATACCAGTTGCATGCTTAGACATTTAACCAGCATGCACTTGCAAGCGTGGACACAACACCAAACCTCAAGTGCCACATGTGCAACTGATCACAACGAAGGTAGTCAGCAACGCTACATTGTTTCCCCCACTGTAAGCCCACCGGTTAGCACAGCAGCAAATGTTGAGGTGTCGTTGCAAGACCACAGCAGTCAGGGAATCCCACTGTTATATCAACGAAAGACTGAATCTAGGCCATCAGAAAGAACACCAACTCCATCACCATCATCAACCCTCTCTCAGTCCGCCCTGTCCACCGCTACTTCCACCATATGCAGCTCTCAAGTCCAGCTCACCCTCCCAGACACTATGAGTAGGTCAAGAAAGTACTCAGGCTCTCATCCGCGTACACTGGGTTTGAACGCCCACATTGCCAAACTAATCTCGTTTGAGATGATGCCCTTTCGGTTGGTGGAAAGCGCAGCTTTCCGCGAACTCATGGCCTATGCAGTACCACCCTATGACCTACCCAGTCGCCACTTCTTCTCTCGCAAAGCCATCCCAGCCCTGCACCATCATGTGAAAGACCGCATTGTCCATGCACTCAAGCAGTCAGTGAGCGGAAAGGTGCACCTCACAACTGATGCATGGTCCAGTCGGCATGGCCAGGGCCGTTACGTGTCCATCACTGCGCACTGGGTTAATGTGGTGGATGCAGGGTCCACAGGGGACAGCGGTGGTGGGACAGTGCTGCCTAGCCCACGGTATAGGAAACAGTTGGCTGTAGGCGTTCGACCCTCCTCCTCCTCCTCCTCCAGAAGCGAAAGCTCGTCCACAGAGCGCAGTCGTACGAGCACTCCATCTGCAGCTGCCACTGTTGCACACGATGTGTCCCCCTATCGAGCAGCTAGTGGAAAGCGTCAGCAGGCTGTGTTGCAGATGATGTGTTTGGGCGACAGACACACCGCCGAGGTGCTGGCCGAGTACTTGAAGCGACAAACTGAGTCATGGCTGGGCAGTGTACATCTTGAGGCAGGCAAGGTAGTTAGTGATAACGGCCGTAATTTTGTGGCAGCCATAGCCCTTTCAAAACTCAGCCACATACCTTGCTTGGCTCACACCTTGAACCTGGTGGTGCAGTGCTTCCTCAAAAATTATCCGGAGTTAACAGCCCTGCTCCAGAAGGTGCGAAGACTGTGCGCGCACATCCACCGGTCGCCTGTACACTCCGTTCGTATGCAGAAGCTGCAGCGATTGCTCCACCTTCCCAACCACCGCCTCATTATCGACATTGCAACAAGGTGGAACTCCACCCTGCACATGGTGGAGCGGCTGTGCGAGCAGAGGCAGGCCATAATGCATTTGTGGGAGGATACACGGCCAGGCACTTTGAGAGCAGACATGGAGTTGACAGGTGTGCAGTGGTCGAAGCTGAAAGACCTTTGTAAAGTCCTTCAGTGTTTTGAGGAATGCACATGGCTGGTAAGCGCAGACGACGCCATCCTAAGCATGAGCATCCCACTTATGCGTCTGCTCATGCAAACTTTGACGCACCTTAAGGAGCAGGCGTCTGCAGCCAATGTTGATGAGGAGGAAGAGGAGGAGGGAATCCTTGATGACATTCAGCCATTGTCTGCTCAGGGACCTCTCCTGGACGAGGTGGAGGAAGAAGAGGAGGAGGAGGATGATGATGGGGATGATTACTTAGGGGAGGAGGATGCATCTCGTGGGGCAAGTGAAAATGTTGGCGTGGCAAGGTCTGGTACAGGGTTTGTGCGTGACTGGAGGGATGTGGATTTGCCAGAAAGTGCTCCTCCACCCAGCACTCGCAGTGCATCATTGACACCGGGAACATTGACCCACATGTCAGATTATGCCTTGCGGATCCTAAAAAGGGACCCCCGCATTGTCAAAATGATGAACGATGACGACTACTGGTTGGCCAGCATCCTGGATCCACGCTATAAAGACAAATTACAAAACATCATGCCACAGGAGAACCTTGACCTAATATTGGCTAATAAACAAGCAACTCTGGAAAATCGGTTGCTTGAGGCATTCCCAGCACACAGCAGCGGTGATGGTTCTCACACGAGCCGTACGGGCCGGGGGCAGCTTGGCAGAGGTGTTCGTGGTGCACACAGCAGAAGTGGCGTTGGAGACAGGGGTTTCATGACAATGTTGTGGACTGATTTTTCAAATACCGCTCACACAACTGGTAATACTGCATCGATGGAAAGTGACAGGAGACAGCAGTTGTCAACTATGGTTACAAACTACTTTTCCTCCCATATCGATGTTCTTCCACACAGGTCATTCCCCTTTGACTATTGGGCCGCTAAACTGGACACCTGGCCTGAATTGGCGCAATATGCCTTACAGGAGCTCGCTTGCCCAGCTGCAAGTGTGCTATCGGAAAGAGTCTTCAGTGCAGCTGGATCAATCCTGACAGAAAAAAGGACCCGTCTGTCAACCCAAAATGTGGATGATCTAACCTTCATTAAAATGAACCACGCATGGGTTTCCAAGGATTTTGTCCCACCTTCCCCTGATGACACATAGGGTGACAGAAAAATGGCTTGCTTTGGTCCACCTCTTCCTGGTACTTCACCTATTTCGCCTTTTGCATCAGCTGAATGTCCAACATCAACATATGCCACTTTCTAAAACTCCATAACTGTGCTGCCTCCCCCCCCATGGCCGGGGTCACCACCTAGCGCACGACACCGTGCGAGTGCCGTTGCCCTGGACAGGTGGGTAGGCCGACTCTTGGGCGCGGGCACTGGCACAGGGTCCCTCATAGTGCAATCAAGTGTCTCTGACGGTGGTGGTGCACACCCGCCGTCAGACACACCGCCGTACTATGAGGGGCCCAGTGCCAGTACCGACGCCCACGAGTGGGCCCCCCTTGCTTGGGCAGGGCCCCAGCATTTGCAATCTTTACCTCTCCCTGCTCCTCCGCTGTGTAATCTGGGCCGTCAAATCCATACTGTGCCTGACACCGTCTGAGCCTGCCTCCTGATGTATAGACATATACTTTGAATGTGAGGAATGTGGAAAACCACAGAAGAAATGCGACTCTGGATCCGTAGTATAAACATATTAAGCATCTTTATTAGACAAGGACAAAAAGAGGACAACTAGAGGACATGTGCAAATAGCAACCAAAGTGCAAGTAGTGCAAAGTACAGATCAAGCAATCCAGCCCTGGTCAAACCCAGTACCAGAATAAACCATTGTTCATATTCATGATTAACAGAAAATGAGGAGGTAAATACAGCACATAAAAAAACTTAACCATGAGAGGTGAGTAAGGCTGTTCACATATATGAAAAACCAAAAGGGAAGGTCCCAATATACTCAAATATACACACAGCCTCCCCCCCTCTCGAGCTGTGGTGTCATTGACCTTTTTGTTAAAGTAGTTAGCAATGAATTTCTCAAGTTGCCGCAATATATTCAGAGGGACAGAAACGTTTGAGTTATCTGAAGAGTCTCCCTGATGTTGTGATTAAGCCGGCGGACAAGGGGGGAAACATCGTGCTGTGGCCCAGACCAATGTATGAAAGAGAAGCCATACGTCAGCTCTCTAACACTACTTGTTACAAGAGACTGACTTTTAACCCCTTGTCCGCCTACTGTGCACGACTGAAGGGGATCCTTACTAGAGCTAGGGATGCCGATGTTATTTCTGGGGAACTCTTCACAGCATTAACTGTTGCTGAACCTATGATACCAACCTTTTATCTCCTCCCCAAGATTCACAAAAACATACAGTGTCCCCCAGGTAGACCCATAGTCTCTGGGCGGGGGGGCTACTTGGAGTGTATTAATCAGTGGCTGGATTTTCTTTTCCAGCCACTTGTGGAAGATTTGCCATCCCACCTCAGAGATACAAATCAACTGTTACGGAAAATGGATGGTCTTACTTTGGAGGATGATACATTTCTGATCACTATGGACGTTGAGTCGTTATATACGAATATCCGCCATAGTGACGGATTACGTGCAGTTGATTTCTTTCTCTCCACATCCAATTTTTCGCCACGTTTCAGGACTTTTGTCCTGGAAATTCTAGAATTTGCCCTTACGCATAATTTTTTTACGTTCAGGGGGTCTTTCTTCCTGCAGCTCCAAGGGACTGCGATGGGGGCGGCCTTTGCGCCTTCGTACGCCAACCTGTTCCTGGGGCTGTGGGAGAGAGACCTCCTGATGTCAGACCGTCTGTCATCTATGGAGCGCGTCCCATTGTGGACGCGCTACATAGATGACATTTTATTGATCTGGCAAGGGGATATAGGGTCACTGGAAAAGTTCATTTTGGAATTAAATGGTAATGACCTTAATATTCACCTTACGGCTTCGTATGATCTAGGTAGGGCAGAATTTTTGGATGTTCTGTTGAGGAGGGGTCCGGAAGGGAGGATACAGACCACTATCTACAGAAAACCTACTGCTACAAACATGGTCCTACATGCATCCTCCTCACACCCCACCCATATGGTACGCTCTGTACCGATAGGTCAATTTCTACGCCTTAGACGCCTATGCTCAACAGAAGAGGAGTTTGAGGTTCAAGCAAAGGATCTGAGGGGTCGTTTTGCAGAAAGGGGTATAGTAATAGGTCAATTAAAAGGGCC
This sequence comes from Dendrobates tinctorius, assembly GCF_039654945.1. Classification (NCBI taxonomy): domain Eukaryota; kingdom Metazoa; phylum Chordata; class Amphibia; order Anura; family Dendrobatidae; genus Dendrobates; species Dendrobates tinctorius. The sequence continues at coordinate 159,729 of NW_027361942.1, forward strand.
TATCTGCGGGCTAAACATAGTAATAGAGATACTCTCTTGTATAAAATCGATGATGAGGTTGGGAAATCAGAGATAGCGAGATTTATTACAACCTTTAATGCCCAGTCTGATCAGGTACGTGAGATTTTAAAGAAATCTTGGAATATCCTGCAGACGGACCCCATCTTAGCGAGGATCATCCCAGACAAACCACAAATAACTTTCAGGAGAGCGAGAAATCTACCAGACCATCTTGTACGGAGCCACTACGTTGGAGATCCACCTAAGACTTTCTTGGATAATTTTATTCGTAGTAAGAAGGGTGGTAGTGCGGCCTGTTGTCACTGTGTGGCGTGTGAAAATATGATCAGTGATAATAAATTTACGGATTCTACAGGGCAGAAAAAATATAAGATTGAGAAAAATATCAACTGCCTATCCCGTAATGTGGTATATTATGCCACATGCCCGTGCTCCCTGATCTATGTAGGTCTTACGACCAGACAATTGAAGGTTAGGATCAGGGAGCATGTGCTGGGCATACAGGCCGCAGCCAATGAGGAGGAGGTGCACTTGTTGAAGACTCTACCGAGACACTTCAAGTTGCACCATAATTGTGACAGCAGTGGTCTTAAATTTAAGGGTATTGACATGGTAGATATGGGGATTCGGGGTGGTAAAATCTCCCAACGTCTAGCTCAAAAAGAAACGCGTTGGATCTGGACGCTAAATACGGTACATCCCAATGGATTAAATGAAAGTTTATCGTATGTTTCATTTCTTTGATCTCAGTCTCGCGTTTCGGGACTGTGCTTTGGTATACCATGATGTGGTAGTTTTTATGTATTGGTTTTAATTTTGTTTTCTTTTAAGTTTATTATTAGGATCGGGTGTACGGGGTCGTTTTGGGATATAAATCTATCGCTCAAGATTACTAAGAAGGCATCTTATGGCACTCACGGAAGAATCTTGAGAAAAGTTCTGCTTGCATTCATCTTGGATATGGATTGGGGGCCGTAGACGTTCGGGAGATGGATGATGTGTTCATCGGTTGTCTCTTTTTTTGAAGACTTCGCATGGACTATTGATGATAGGGCCTTTTTTATATATAGTTTGGCTTTGGTTTTTCTCCTCTTTTTTTGTTTGTGTGTATGTGTATATGTATATTTGTATGTATATATGTATGTGTATGTATACATATGTGTGTGGAGTATATTGTATTATGGGGTGTTTCAATTTTTTGTTATATATATCTATACAGATTTCATAAGGTTTTATTGACCTTTAAATTATGGTCAGTATATATTTATAAGGGCTACATGTATATCCAATGTGATTGTAAATGTATATTGTGGCTAGTTGATATTCTCCTAATGATAGTATATGCAAGAATACTGTTATTCTGATTAGATATTATGTTATTCATGGGGTATAAGATGGTCCTGGTTTTTCCCTCCCCTCTCCCTCCCTCTTTTTCTTTTTCTTCTTCCCTTTTTCTTTCCCCCTACCTCCCCTTTTTTAATTTTTATTGTGATGTGGTTTGTTTGAAGATGTTTGTTTGGGCCTTTGCCCTATTGTAATATGTCCGCCGAGGTCACAAGTGCCGCGCATGCGCGCCCGCGGCTCCTGCTGTATGACGTGCCCAGCCAATGTCGGGCTTTGGATCACGTGGGCCCGTGTGTTTCCGGCCGCGTCAGTGGTGGGAGGCGCTTCTGCAGCGGCGCTGCGGGCGGCGCGTCCGCGGCACTTCCGGTGTGCACATATAAATGTGGGCACCGTGTATCCTTCACTCATGCCCCCTGAGGAAGGAGCTTTAGAGCTCCGAAACGCGCGTCGGGGAGTCGAGTAGTCCGCCCGGTCATCCTGAACTAGTGAGGTAATGTTTTGATGTGTAGTAACCCTTTGAGGGTAGGCTGTGTGTATATTTGAGTATATTGGGACCTTCCCTTTTGGTTTTTCATATATGTGAACAGCCTTACTCACCTCTCATGGTTAAGTTTTTTTATGTGCTGTATTTACCTCCTCATTTTCTGTTAATCATGAATATGAACAATGGTTTATTCTGGTACTGGGTTTGACCAGGGCTGGATTGCTTGATCTGTACTTTGCACTACTTGCACTTTGGTTGCTATTTGCACATGTCCTCTAGTTGTCCTCTTTTTGTCCTTGTCTAATAAAGATGCTTAATATGTTTATACTACGGATCTAGAGTCGCATTTCTTCTGTGGTTTTCCACATTCCTCACATTGTAAGTTTTGAGCGACTGATCCTTGATGGTCCGGTGTTTGCTGCACCTGTGTGTCAATCCATGACATACAGGATGCAACACTTTATCATTGCTGTTTTGTGTTATATATTTTGAATGTGTACGCTATCCATACATGTTATCTGGGGATACGGTACCCTTTCTAACCTTTGTGCAATCACGTGCAATCCATACTGGGCCTAACACCGTCTGAGCCTGCCTCCTGAGACATATATTTTGAATGTGTACGCTATCCATACATGTTATCTGGGGATACGGTACCCTTTCTAACCTTTGTGCAATCACGTGCAATCCATACTGGGCCTAAGACCGTCTGAGAATGATAGATGGGGCCCACCATACACTGGAACATTCCAAAGGTGGACATCAGACACTGGAGCAGCATTTACAGGGCCCATTATACACTAGAGCATTAGAAATGGGGCCCATTATGTTTGGAGCATTATTTGGGCCCATAAGACAGTAGAGCTTCATCCATGGGGACCAACATATACTGTAGCATTATGTGGAGCTCATCATATACTGTTTCAAACATTATATGGGACCAATGATTCTGTATGGAGAAATAGATGGGCCTCGTCATGAGATGTAAAAAGTGAGGTATTTTTCATTGTACTATACCGCTATTTCTCTGCCGTATCGGAGCATGATGAGTTGTGGTATTATGTGTTAAAGGGGCGCTCTTTCGCCCAGGGCACATGAAAACCTGCAGCCAGCCCTCCCCCCCACAACTTTAGCCAAATAACCCCCATTTTTCAGTGCGTAACTTGTATTATGAAGTTAATTAAGGTTGACAAGCTTAAGTAAGAAGAATTGATGCTTTTGGCATTCAAATGGGCACTGTAGGTGTGTTTCCTGTCCTCTCACTGCCGACTTTTATTCCCCATTGACTTACATTGGGTTTCGTGTTTCGGGACGACCCCGACTTTTCCCTATAATCGGACGATCTTGCTCGACCCGACTTTTGGAAAAGTCGGGTTTCACGAAACGAAACGCGACCCTAAAAAACCAAAAGTCGCTCAACTCTAGTCTTTAGGCTATGTAGTTCTCCGGCTGTGATCGAGGGGTCTAGGGCACTGTAGGAACCCCCCACGGCTACTGCTAGTTGTTGTGGATAGGTTCAGGTGTTTGCAATCCGATAGCTGCCAACCTCTCTGTTTTTTTCTGGACTTAGCTAGTATTTTGTTTTTTTCCTCCTTTGGTGACTCATCATAACAGAACTTTTTACCAAGGTGTAACGGGGTCTACGCAAGCTGGGGTACCTCTTTCAGTACCACCCCATGTTTTCGGAGGTCCGCTCTGCGTTGGCTGGAGTCTGAATGAATGACGCCGGCTGGATTTCCTTGGTTACATGGGCGCATATAAAAGATCACTGCTTCTCCACGTATTTCCAGTCTGACAACACTTCACTCACAGGGCACAGAATATATCACACAGATACAGAGGGCAGGCCAATAGAAAAGCGATATTTACTGTGGGAATTACAAAGGTGGGGGGAGGGCAGACAAAAGGAGAATATCATGTCCCTTCTGCCCAGGGGTGCAGCCTGTGGGCTGATGCACTAGAGATATGCATCTCCCATGGAACCTATTATACATACATATAACTGCACAACATATTCTGGGTGCTGAGTGGTTCTGTAACACGTAACACGGCTTCCCTTTTCAGCGACGCGATCGGCATACACAGTCTGATCCTCAACGGATCGGTTTGGGGATGACCCAAGTTTATGGGGTTGGTAAAAGTTCCGTTTGTCGACTTAGTCCATCGGCGTTACCATTTTGTTTGCCGGGTCTGTGGTGGATGGTGAAGTCCAGAGGTTGTAGGGCTAAACTCCACCGCAGCAATCTGGCGTTGTCTCCGGAGACCCGATTAAGCCAGACTAGGGGATTATGGTCCTATAGGAGGGAAACTGTCGTCCATACAAATATGGTTGCAACTTCTTGAGTGCCCATACTACCGCCAGGCACTCCTTCTCGATGGCCGCATAGCTTACTTCATGGGGCAGTAGTTTCCGACTCAGGTAAGCTACCGGGTGTTCTTGGCAGTCTGGCCCGACTTGGCTCAGTACTGGCCCCAATCCAAAGATAGAAGCGTCTGTGTGAACAAGGAAACGTTTAGTTGGATCGGGTGCGGCCAATACAGGGGTATTGGTGAGGGCGTCCTTTAGTTGGCGGAAGGCTTCCTCACACTCTGAGGTCCAGGTTACCTGGCGGGGTTGGTTCTTACGGGTCTGATCAGTGAGGGGCTTGGCTATGCTGCTGTAATTGGGAACGAATTTCCTGTAATACCCCGCTGTCCCTAGAAACGCCATGACCTGGGTTTTAGTGCGTGGGATGGGCCATTTGGCTATGGCCTCAATCTTGGCTGGTTCTGGTCGCTGTTTCCCACTTTCCACCCAATGCCCTAAATACTGAACCTCTGCTTTGCCCACGTGACACTTGTTTGGGTTCAGAGTGATTCCAGCCTGGTGGATCCTGTCCAATACTGTCTCTAGGTGATTTAGATGCTCTTCCCATATCGCACTGTAGATGGCGATGTCGTCCAGGTAGGCACAAGCATAGTCCTGGAGACCATCCAGAAGCCGGTCAGCCAGCCTTTGGAAGGTCGCCGGGGCATAACTCGAAACTGGAATAAGTCGAACGGGGTGACAAATGCCGACTTGGGAATAGCGTCAGGACTAAGGGGAATCTGCCAGTAGCCTTTGCATAGATCGATGGTGGTCTGCATAGATCGATGGTGGTCAAATACTTTGCCCCCGCCAGCCGGTCTATCAACTCATCCACACGCGGCATGGGATATGCATCCGTCACTGTTTTCTCATTGAGCTTACGATAGTCTACACAAAACCGTGTAGTCCCATCCTTCTTGGGCACTAACACTACGGGGGATGTCCAGGGACTATCTGACTCTTCTATGACCCCTAAACGCAGCATCTCTTGAATCTCTTGTCACATCCCCTCTCGTACAGACTCAGGGACGCGGAAGGGGTTTTGTCGCAGGGGGGTCTGATCCTGGGTCTCAACCTTGTGTTGTGCCAGGCGAGTGTACCCCGGTCTCTCTGAAAACATCCTCTGTCGCAGCCTCAACAACGCCTCCGCCTGCTGTCTCTCCCGGGGGCCTAGGTCTTCGCCCAAGTGTACCTGGTCCCATGTTTTAGACTGAGTTCTTTCCCCTAAGACATCCGGCAAGGGAAGTCCGGCTAAATCCTCTGCTTCAGGTGCACAGATGGCCACTACCTCTTCAGGGCGCTCCCGGTAGGGCTTCAGCATATTCACGTGGAACATGCGGATAACCCTGGGGTCGTTACAATCAGCGACATTATAGGTTGTGTCGGCTATTTTCCCCACTTCCTGGTAGGACCCCTGCTGTGCAGCTTGAAACTTATTCTGCTTAGTAGGCTCTAACACCAGGACCTTCTGTCCTATTTCCAAAGTGCGCTCTCTGGCCCTCCGTTCGTACCATATGCGCTGGCGCCGCTGGGTAGGTCCTGGTAAAAGTCCCAATGAGCTGTTTTAATGTCCCATTAAAGCGTTCACATAACCCATTGGTTTGTGGGTGGTACGGGCGCTTCTAATGAACTTTACGCTGCACAGCTTCCACAGTTGGTTGGTCACCTCTGCTGTAAACTGGGTACCCTGGTCCGAGATAATCTCCCGGGGAAATCCAACCCGTGAGAAAACCTGGAGCAGGGCGGCCGCCACCGTCTCTGCCAGTATGTTAGGTAATGCAACCGCCTCTGGATACCGTGTGGCATAATCTACCACTGTCAATATATACTTTTTCCCGGGCGGACTGGATTTGGCTAACGGCCCTATCAGATCGACCGCTACTCGGCTAAATGGTTCCTCCACAATAGGGAAGGGGCGTTATTTGGCCTTGCATCGATCCCCCCTCTTGCCAATTCGCTGACAACTGTCACAGGTCTGGCAGTACTGACGAATATCATAGGTTACCCCGGCCAAAAGAAGTTTTGTGTCAGACGATGCCTGGTGCGACTGACGCCGAAGTGCCCGGCCAAGGGTATATCATGAGAGATTCGCAGTAACTCCTGCCTATACTTCTTGGGAACTACCAGCTGTTGTTTTATAGTGGGGCTCTTCCCTGTGTGGTGCTGCTCTGTGATCCGGTAGAGGAGTCCCTGCTTCCATACAAACTGTTCCCCTTCCAGTACTCCTCTCCCCTCCTTCGCCTTCCCACGATATCCCTCTAATGAAGGATCCTCAATTAACTCCCTCTTAAATTCATCTGGGGTGGCCCAAGAAATGTGTCTGGCTATGGGAATACATGTAGGGCTGGGATGTCTTACCTGGGCCTCCTCTGAGTGTGATTCCGCCTCAGCAGCTCGAGCTTGTCTCCGGGTGGTCACAGGATAGGTCTCAGCCAGAGGGGCCACCGAGAATGCAGACAACGTGGGCCCCAAGTCATTTCCCAGCAAGACGTCTGCAGGCAAATCCTCCATCAAGCCGACCTCAACAAGGCCATCCCCGACTCCCCAGTTCAGGTGAATCCTGGCAGTAGGTAGTCGATGTATAGCTCCCCCTGCTACACAGACTTCCACTGTCCGGTCCGTCTTCTCTTGGTCCCGGACGAGATGAGGCTTCACAAGGGTCAAAGTTGCTCCGGAATCTCTTAGTCCCTGCATACGTTTCCCATTAACCCACACGACCTGTCGAGGTTGTTGTCGATTATCTGCCCGGGCTGCCTGCACGGGGTCTACTTCATGCAGCACTTCCTCCATCTCTTCCAGCCCTTGGTTAGTCGTAGCCCCCAATGCCGGGTCAGCTTCGCCTTGGTAGCAGTGTACAGCAGCCCGGCTGAAGGGAGCTGTTCCCGCCTTTGGCCACTGGGTATGCTGAGTCCGGTTGGGACATTGTCTATGCAGGTGGCTCAGCTGACGACAGGTGTGGCATCGCTCCCCAGGGGGACTGTGGTAGGCTGGGTTTCTAGCTGGTCCCCCTACAATCTTCGGTGGTTTGGGGCACTCCAGGTCCATGGGCGGGCCCCTAGTGACCACCTTTGATCCGGACAACTGCGGCCTCCTGGCATCATGATGTTCATCGGCCAGACGAGCGCCTTCCTCCAGAGTCATTGGCCGCCTGTCCCGAAGCCATTCCTGTGTCTCGGGGGTTAGTCCATTAAAGAATCGTTCTAACAGGAATTACAAAGGTGGGGGGAGGGCAGACAAAAGGAGAATATCGTGTCCCCTCTGCCCAGGGGTGCAGCCTGTGGGCTGATGCATTAGGGACATGCATCTCACATAGAACCTATTATATATACATACTGTATAACTGCACAACATATTCTGGGTGCTGAGTGGTTCTGTGACACGTAACACAAGGCACATCAGCTCTATGTTCACAGACAGAAAAATGAAGCATATCAAGAAAAAAACACTGTCCCTACTGTGAAACATGGAGGAGGCTCTGTTATGTTCGGGGGCTCCTTTGCTGCATCTGGCACAGGGTGTCTAGAATCTGTGCAGGGTACAATTAAATCTCAAGATTATCAATGGATTCTAGAGAGAAATGTGCTGCCCAGTGTCAGAAAGCTTGCTGTCTGTTGCAGGCCATGGGATTTGCAACAGGATAATGACCCAAAACACATAGCTAAAAAGACCCAAGAATGGCTAAGCGGAGAACATTGGACTATTCTGAAGTGGCCTTCTATGAGCCCTGACCTAAATCCTATTGAGCATCTTTGGAAAGAGCTGAAACATGCCATCTGGAAAAGGCAACCTTCAACCACGAGACAACTGGAGCAGTTTGCCCTTGAGGAGTGGCCAAAATACCTGTCGAGAGGCGCAGAAGTCTCATTGACAGGTACAGGAATCGTCTGAATGCAGTGATTGCCTCAAAAGGTTGTGCAACAAAATATTAAGTTAAGGAACCATCATTTCTGTCCAGGCCGATTTCATGAGGTTTATTTATTTTTTAAATTCTGTGGAAGCCTGGCTGAAAAGCAATGTCTGACTCTCATCTGTTCAATTTCACAGATTTTTTATTTATTACTAGCTGAAGAGCCCGGCGTAGCCCGGACATAGTAACTGACTGTGGTTAGTTATAACAAATTATAATGATCATATTGCACATAAAAACATTTCACATCATATATTCAACACTACAGATCTGCAAAACAAATTAACTAAACGATTACCCAAGTATTGATAGGATTTTATTTTCAATTCATTCAAGATTTTTGGTTTTTCCTTTCGGTCCAAAGATGAACAGATTTTTGGCCGTTCCATTTTTGGCAGTAGAGATGCTTCTGTCTAGGAAGTCTTCATTTTCTTTGAGTTTCAAAGTTGCAATTCTTTCTTCCAGACCCCGCATCTTTTCTTCTAAAAGGGCCAGTAGTCTACACTTCTGGCAGGTGAAGTTGGATTCTTCATCTGGTCCATCTGTGAACATGTAGCACATATTGCAGCTCACCATGTAAGTTGCCATGTTGCTCCTAGATCCTGCTGACTTGCTGTGTAATCTGCTGTGTTTTTTCCTTCTTGTTTAATCTACTCAATCAGCCATGTTTTCTTGCAATAATGTCCTAGAGGCAAAAATTTGCGCGCCTTAAGGCACGCGGTTAGGTGATGCTTTCCAAGCAGCTGTCCCGGCTGTACCCAACGATCTTCTTGCTGAGGGAGGCTCTTCGCTTATCCCAGAAGGCACCTGGAATATGCAAATTGGCCTCCTCAAGCTTCAATTCCTGCTTTCATAAGTCCTGGTGTGATAAGCCCGGGTGAGGTATGTCCTTTTGCTTAGTCTGGGACAACACAGTACGCACTTGGTGCAAATCACACTTGTGGAGTGAGCACAGATGAAGGACCTCTGCGCCCTTCTGCACAGTTTCGACATGGCTACTAAAATAGTTAGCGCTGACAATGCCATCATCAACATCACTATTCCGGTCATCTATATGCTGGAGAAAACCTGGAATAGTCTGCGGGAGGAGGCAGTGGTCCCAGAGGAGTGGATGCAGAAGGGATAACAATATCTCTAAGGTCCGGACTGTCGTCATACAGGTGGGTGCCATGGGAAGGTGGTTTACAGTGATTGCTGGGGGGTCATGGTACTAGACAATCTGTTAGTGAAGGTGCAAAAGCCGAGGAACAAATGGAGGAGGACGACGAGGAGGAAGAGATGATGGGCATACAACAGTTGAGATATGAAGAGGATAATGATCCCCTCTATGTTGTCCATTGTTGGCGGGAGGGGGACTGGGGAAGCAAGCTAGAGTGTTACCCCACCACCAACACTATGGACTTGGACCTCATGGAAATGCCAGACACATGATGGTCTTCTTGTCACACTATCTGCAACTTGATGATGTTAGGATTTAAAATAGTGCTGACTACTGGGTTGCCACTTTGTTAGATCCACAGTACAGGAGTAAATTTTTCCAGATGCTTCCCCACTGGAAGCAATTTTAAGAGTGTTTTTCCTCAAAACAGCAGTGAGGAACACAGTGTGCATCGCAGTTATAGACTTTCAACTCCGGGAATGTTGGGTCATTAATGCAAAAACAATAGCAGCAGCAGTGTACTAGGCAGAAGCAATTTCTTTAAATGTTTTCACAAATTGTTTAGACCGACCTGTGCACCAGCAGAAGGTAGCCAGTACAAATTTGACACGCTGTGAATGAATGGAGAGGATGGTGCAGGAGTACCAAGAGCTCAATATCAAATGCCTAATCAATTGTTTAGCATACTCCATTCCAGTAATCTATTTCTGATGATGGTGCTTTCATGATAGAAAGTAGAGTCATCAGAACAGGTTTGTCTGGCCCGTAACAATTCTCCATAAAGAATGGCTCGCGTTGCTTGTTGCGGATGACAACTGGCACATGGTAGAATTGTGTTGTCAGAAATATCTTTTCTGTAAAGTGATGTTTCTACTGTGCCAAAAGATGGGTCTCCTGTTTATAAAAGGTCATAAAAAGACACCTGGCTACCAGGGGGACCTGGGATGAAATGCAAATTGTACTCATTAGTGTTCAAGAAGGTGAGAAAATTTGGGACTATCAATGTGTCGCCAGACCACATGAAAAGGAGGCCATCCATATATCGGCCGTGGCATATCAGATTGGGAAAAACGATTGCTGGTGTTGAACATGAAGGTTTCTTCCCACCAAGCCATGAAAATAAACACTGGAGAAAGTATGTATGTCGAATCCATCAGGGCACCCTGTGTTTGTACGAAAAACTCTGAATTAAACATGAAAAAATTATGGCAAAATTGTTTGAGCTCTTTTGTATAATTACTGTAATGATTTAAGTGATGAGGTATGGCTATCATGGCTACTGTATAGGGGATTGCTATCATGGCTACTGTATGGGGATTGCTATCATGGCTACTGTATGGGGAATAGCTATCATGGCTACTGTATGGGGAATAGCTATCATGGCTACTGTATGGGGAATGGCTATCATGGCTACTGTATGGGGGATTGCTATCATGGCTACTGTATGGGGAATAGCTATCATGGCTACTGTATGGGGAATAGCTATCATGGCTACTGTATGGGGAATAGCTATCATGGCTACTGTATGGGGAATAGCTATCATGACTAGTCTATGGGGAATAGCTATCATGACTAGTCTATGGGGAATGGCTATCATGGCTACTGGCTATCATGGCTACTGTACAGGTGAATGGCTATCATGGCTACTGTATGGGGAATAGCTATCATGACTAGTCTATGGGGAATGGCTATCATGGCTACTGGCTATCATGGCTACTATATAGGAAATGGCCATCATGGCTACTGTATGGGGAATGGCTATTAGAGTTGAGCGACTTTTGGTTTTTTAGGGTCGCGTTTCGTTTCGTGAAACCCGACTTTTCCAAAAGTCGGGTCGAGCAAGATCGTCCGATTATAGTGAAAAGTCGGGGTCGTCCCGAAACACGAAACCCAATGTAAGTCAATGGGGAATAAAAGTCGGCAGTGAGAGGAGGACAGGAAACACCTACAGTGCCCATTTGAATGCCAAAAGCATCAATTCTTCTTACTTAAGCTTGTCAACCTTAATTAACTTCATAATACAAGTTACGCACTGAAAAATGGGGGTTATTTGGCTACAGTTGTGGGGGGGAGGGCTGGCTGCAGGTTTTCATGTGCCCTGGGCGAAAGAGCGCCCCTTTAACACATACCACAACTCATCATGCTCCGATACGGCAGAGAAATAGCGGTATAGTACAATGAAAAATACTTCACTTTTTACATCTCATGACGAGGCCCATCTATTTCTCCATACAGAATCATTGGTCCCATATAATGTTTGAAACAGTATATGATGAGCTCCACATAATGCTACAGTATATGTTGGTCCCCATGGATGAAGCTCCACTGTCTTATGGGCCCAAATAATGCTCCAAACATAATGGCCCCATTTCTAATGCTCTAGTGTATAATGGGCCCTGTAAATGCTGCTCCAGTGTCTGATGTCCACCTTTGGAATGTTCCAGTGTATGGTGGGCCCCATCTATCATTCTCCAGAGTATAGTGCTCCCCAAAAATTGCTGTCCCAACATTGAAAACAATCAAATAAGTCTCCTCGCTAGGGAATCCCTGTACTTGTCTGGACAGGTGCTGTAGCTTGCTTAACAGCTCGCCAGCCGTTCTCACGCCCAGTATGGATTACACGTGATTGCACAAAGGTTAGAAAGGGTACCGTTTCCCCGGATAACATGTATGGATAGCGTACACATTCAAAATATATGTCTCAGGAGGCAGGCTCAGACGGTGTTAGGCCCAGTATGGATTGCACATGATTGCACAAAGGTTAGAAAGGGTACCGTATCCCTGGATAACATGTATGGATAGCGTACACATTCAAAATATATGTCTCAGGAGGCAGGCTCAGACGGTGTCAGGCACAGTATGGATTTGACGGCCCAGATTACACAGCGGAGGAGCAGGGAGAGGTAAAGATTGCAAATGCTGGGGCCCTGCCCAAGCAAGGGGGGCCCACTCGTGGGCGTCGGTACTGGCTCTGGGCCCCTCATAGTACAGCGGTGTGTCTGACGGCGGGTGTGCACCACCACCGTCAGAGACACTTGATTGCACTATGAGGGACCCTGTGCCAGTGCCCACGCCCAAGAGTCGACCTACCCACCTGTCCAGGGCAACGGCACTCGCACGGTGTCGTGCGGTAGGTGGTGACCCCGGCCATGGGGGGGGAGGCAGCACAGTTAGGGAGTTTTAGAAAGTGGCATATGTTGATGTTGGACATTCAGCTGATGCAAAAGGCGAAATAGGTGAAGTACCAGGAAGAGGTGGACCAAAGCAAGCCATTTTTCTGTCACCCTATGTGTCATCAGGGGAAGGTGGGACAAAATCCTTGGAAACCCATGCGTGGTTCATTTTAATGAAGGTTAGATCATCCACATTTTGGGTTGACAGACGGGTCCTTTTTTCTGTCAGGATTGATCCAGCTGCACTGAAGACTCTTTCCGATAGCACACTTGCAGCTGGGCAAGCGAGCTCCTGTAAGGCATATTGCGCCAATTCAGGCCAGGTGTCCAGTTTAGCGGCCCAATAGTCAAAGGGGAATGACCTGTGAGGGAGAACATCGATATGGGAGGAAAAGTAGTTTGTAACCATAGTTGACATCTGCTGTCTCCTGTCACTTTCCATCGATGCAGTATTACCAGTTGTGTGAGCAGTACTTGAAAAATCAGTCCACAACATTGTCATGAAACCCCTGTCTCCAACGCCACTTCTGCTGTGTGCACCACGAACACCTCTGCCAAGCTGCCCCCAGCCCGTACGGCTCGTGTGAGAACCATCACCGCTGCTGTGTGCTGGGAATGTCTCAAGCAACCGATTTACCAGAGTTGCTTGTTTATTAGCCAATATTAGGTCAAGGTTCTCCTGTGGCATGATGTTTTGTAATTTGCCTTTATAGCGTGGATCCAGGATGCTGGCCAACCAGTAGTCGTCATTGTTCATCATTTTGGCAATGCGGGGGTCCCTTTTTAGGATCCGCAAGGCATAATCTGACATGTGGGCCAATGTTCCCGTTGTCAATGATGCACTGCGAGTGCTGGTTGGAGGAGCACTTTCTGGCAAATCCACATCCCTCCAGTCACGCACAAACCCTGTACCAGACCTTGCCACGCCAACATTTTCACTTGCCCCACGAGATGCATCCTCCTCCCCTAAGTAATCATCCCCATCATCCTCCTCCTCCTCCTCTTCTTCCTCCACCTCGTCCAGGAGAGGTCCCTGAGCAGACAATGGCTGAATGTCATCAAGGATTCCCTCCTCCTCTTCCTCCTCATCAACATTGGCTGCAGACGCCTGCTCCTTAAGGTGCGTCAAAGTTTGCATGAGCAGACGCATAAGTGGGATGCTCATGCTTAGGATGGCGTCGTCTGCGCTTACCAGCCGTGTGCATTCCTCAAAACACTGAAGGACTTTACAAAGGTCTTTCAGCTTCGACCACTGCACACCTGTCAACTCCATGTCTGCTCTCAAAGTGCCTGGCCGTGTATCCTCCCACAAATGCATTATGGCCTGCCTCTGCTCGCACAGCCGCTCCACCATGTGCAGGGTGGAGATCCACCTTGTTGCAATGTCGATAATGAGGCGGTGGTTGGGAAGGTGGAGCAATCGCTGCAGCTTCTGCATACGAACGGAGTGTACAGGCGACCGGCGGATGTGTGCGCACAGTCTTCGCACCTTCTGGCGCAGGGCTGTTAACTCCGGATAATTTTTGAGGAAGCACTGCACCACCAGGTTCAAGGTGTGAGCCAAGCAAGGTATGTGGCTGAGTTTTGAAAGGGCTATGGCTGCCACAAAATTACGCCCGTTATCACTAACTACCTTGCCTGCCTCAAGATGTACACTGCCCAGCCATGACTCAGTTTGTCGCTTCAAGTACTCGGCCAGCACCTCGGCGGTGTGTCTGTCGCCCAAACACATCATCTGCAACACAGCCTGCTGACGCTTTCCACTAGCTGCTCGATAGGGGGACACATCGTGTGCAACAGTGGCAGCTGCAGATGGCGTGCTCGTACGACTGCGCTCTGTGGACGAGCTTTCGCTTCTGGAGGAGGAGGAGGAGGAGGAGGAGGGTCGAACGCCTACAGCCAGCTGTTTCCTATACCGTGGGCTAGGCAGCACTGTCCCACCACCGCTGTCCCCTGTGGACCCTGCATCCACCACATTAACCCAGTGCACAGTGATGGACACGTAACGGCCCTGGCCATGCCGACTGGACCATGCATCAGTTGTGAGGTGCACCTTTCCGCTCACTGACTGCTTGAGTGCATGGACAATGCGGTCTTTCACATGATGGTGGAGGGCTGGGATGGCTTTGCGAGAGAAGAAGTGGCGACTGGGTAGGTCATAGCGTGGTACTGCATAGGCCATGAGTTCGCGGAAAGCTGTGCTTTCCACCAACCGAAAGGGCATCATCTCAAACGAGATTAGTTTGGCAATGTGGGCGTTCAAACCCAGTGTACGCGGATGAGAGACTGAGTACTTTCTTGACCTACTCATAGTGTCTGGGAGGGTGAGCTGGACTTGAGAGCTGCATATGGTGGAAGTAGCGGTGGACAGGGCGGACTGAGAGAGGGTTGATGATGGTGATGGAGTTGGTGTTCTTTCTGATGGCCTAGAATCAGTCTTTCGTTGATATAACAGTGGGATTCCCTGACTGCTGTGGTCTTGCAACGACACCTCAACATTTGCTGCTGTGCTAACCGGTGGGCTTACAGTGGGGGAAACAATGTAGCGTTGCTGACTACCTTCGTTGTGATCAGTTGCACATGTGGCACTTGAGGTTTGGTGTTGTGTCCACGCTTGCAAGTGCATGCTGGTTAAATGTCTAAGCATGCAACTGGTATTCAAATTTTTCAGATTTTTCCCTCGGCTAAAGGTCTTTGCGCACTTCTTACAGATAACCTTGGCCTGATCATGAGGATTTAGTTCAAAAAAGTGCCACACTGCACTCTTCCTACTTTGGCAGACATTTTGCGGCCTAGCACGCTGTGATCTTTTGACCCTCTGGACAAGCTGTCCAGCAACTCTTTTGATGTTTGGAACCTGTCTTTGGAGTGCTCCGGGCCTGCCAGATAACAGCTGTTGCGATGTCGATGTCTGCTGTGGATGCTCCTCATCTGAGCTATTGGAAGCAGCACCCTCTTCCCCCAATGGATGCCAATCTGGGTCAACAACTGGGTCATCCATCACCTCCTCTTCTATGTCATGTGCACCTTCCTCTGTGTCACCGTGTATGGTGGTATAGTGTGCGGGAAGGGGCACCTGAGTCTCATCAGGGTCAGAATCTGGCTCTGTACACTGCGAGGACAATGTAGTGCTCTGAGTGAATGTACCAGCAGAATCATCCATCAGCGGCTGTGCATCAGTGCACTCCATGTCAGATTCATCTTGGCCTGGGTAATTCACCATTTCACTTGATAATCCAGGCATGGTATGTGAAAACAGCTCCATGGAGTAATCAGTAGTATGGCCTGCGTCATCCTTCAATCTTGGTTGGGCTGAAGGACACAAGGAAAAGTGTGGTTCATGAACATGAGCCTCCAATGACGACTCAGTGCTTTTACTTTTTACAACTGAAGAAGAGGAGGCGATAGAGCTGGAGGCTGAGTCAGCAATGTAAGACAAAACTTTTTCCTGATGCTCTGGCTTTAAAAGCGGTTTGCCAACTCCTAGAAAACTAAGCGTTCGAGGCCTTATGTAGCCAGACGATGACGCAGGGTCAGCACATCCTGCATTCGGTCCTATTTTGCTCTTGCCACTACCATCAGATCCACCACCAACACCATCATTACCAGCTGCCAACCCCCGCCCAATTCCACGGCCTCTTCCACCAGCCTTCCTCATTTTTTGTAGAAATGTAGACAAAATCCAACAAACTATAAAGTAATGTAAAACAAGGTACAAGGTGTCTATAGGACAGGGGAGATTTTGAATTTCTGCACACACTTTTGGACACTGGACACTTTTGGATTGTGTGAGGCCCACTGATATCTGAGCGCTATGTGACAGGCTCGATGGCACAGCTGTGACAAAAGTGACTAGAGGATAAGGGAGATTTTGAATCTCTGCACACACTTTTGGACACTGGACACTTTTGGATTGTGTGAGGCCCACTGATATCTGAGCGCTATGTGACAGGCTCGATGGCACAGCTGTGACAAAAGTGACTAGAGGATAAGGGAGATTTTGAATTTCTGCACACACTTGTGGACAGTGGACACTTTTGGATTGTGTGAGGCCCAATGAATATCTGAGCGCTATGTGACAGGCTCGATGGCACAGCTGTGACAAAAGTGACTAGAGGATAAGGGAGATTTTGAATTTCTGCACACACTTGTGGACAGTGGACACTTTTGGATTGTGTGAGGCCCACTGATATCTGAGCGCTATGTGACAGGCTCGATGGCACAGCTGTGACAAAAGTGACTAAAGGATAAGGGAGATTTTGAATCTCTGCACACACTTTTGGACACTGGACACTTTTGGATTGTGTGAGGCCCACTGATATCTGAGCGCTATGTGACAGGCTCGATGGCACAGCTGTGACAAAAGTGACTAGAGGATAAGGGAGATTTTGAATCTCTGCACACACTTTTGGACACTGGACACTTTTGGATTGTGTGAGGCCCACTGATATCTGAGCGCTATGTGACAGGCTCGATGGCACAGCTGTGACAAAAGTGACTAGAGGATAAGGGAGATTTTGAATTTCTGCACACACTTGTGGACAGTGGACACTTTTGGATTGTGTGAGACCCACTGATATCTGAGCGCTATGTGACAGGCTCGATGGCACAGCTGTGACAAAAGTGACTAGAGGATAAGGGAGATTTTGAATCTCTGCACACACTTTTGGACACTGGACACTTTTGGATTGTGTGAGGCCCAATGAATATCTGAGCGCTATGTGACAGGCTCGATGGCACAGCTGTGACAAAAGTGACTAGAGGATAAGGGAGATTTTGAATTTCTGCACACACTTGTGGACAGTGGACACTTTTGGATCGTGTGAGGCCCACTGATATCTGAGCGCTATGTGACAGGCTCGATGGCACAGCTGTGACAAAAGTGACTAGAGGATAAGGGAGATTTTGAATCTCTGCACACACTTTTGGACACTGGACCCTTTTGGATTGTGTGAGGCCCAATGAATATCTGAGCGCTATGTGACAGGCTCGATGGCACAGCTGTGACAAAAGTGACTAGAGGATAAGGGAGATTTTGAATTTCTGCACACACTTGTGGACAGTGGACACTTTTGGATTGTGTGAGGCCCACTGATATCTGAGCGCTATGTGACAGGCTCGATGGCACAGCTGTGACAAAAGTGACTAGAGGATAAGGGAGATTTTGAATCTCTGCACACACTTTTGGACACTGGACACTTTTGGATTGTGTGAGGCCCACTGATATCTGAGCGCTATGTGACAGGCTCGATGGCACAGCTGTGACAAAAGTGACTAGAGGATAAGGGAGATTTTGAATTTCTGCACACACTTGTGGACAGTGGACACTTTTGGATTGTGTGAGGCCCACTGATATCTGAGCGCTCTGTGACAGGCTCGATGGCACAGCTGTGACAAAAGTGACTAGAGGATAAGGGAGATTTTGAATCTCTGCACACACTTTTGGACACTGGACACTTTTGGATTGTGTGAGGCCCAATGAATATCTGAGCGCTATGTGACAGGCTCGATGGCACAGCTGTGACAAAAGTGACTAGAGGATAAGGGAGATTTTGAATTTCTGCACACACTTGTGGACAGTGGACACTTTTGGATTGTGTGAGGCCCACTGATATCTGAGCGCTATGTGACAGGCTCGATGGCACAGCTGTGACAAAAGTGACTAGAGGATAAGGGAGATTTTGAATCTCTGCACACACTTTTGGACACTGGACACTTTTGGATTGTGTGAGGCCCAATGAATATCTGAGCGCTATGTGACAGGCTCGATGGCACAGCTGTGACAAAAGTGACTAGAGGATAAGGGAGATTTTGAATTTCTGCACACACTTGTGGACAGTGGACACTTTTGGATTGTGTGAGGCCCACTGATATCTGAGCGCTATGTGACAGGCTCGATGGCACAGCTGTGACAAAAGTGACTAGAGGATAAGGGAGATTTTGAATCTCTGCACACACTTTTGGACACTGGACACTTTTGGATTGTGTGAGGCCCAATGAATATCTGAGCGCTATGTGACAGGCTTGATGGCACAGCTGTGACAAAAGTGACTAGAGGATAAGGGAGATTTTGAATTTCTGCACACACTTTTGGACAGTGGACACTTTTGGATTGTGTGAGGCCCACTGATATCTGAGCGCTATGTGACAGGCTCGATGGCACAGCTGTGACAAAAGTGACTAGAGGATAAGGGAGATTGGATTGCTTTTAAAAAAGCAGTTTGTGGAGCAGTGGGTAAACAGCAATGCAGGAATGTCAGGAAGCCTTAGAAGGCAGCCCAACAACCAACACCACTGATACACCACTATATAGCCTCCCCTTGCACTGCACATACAGTGACTGGTGTGTTGTGCAGGCCAAATTGCTAGCAGCAGAAGCAGGTTTTTTTTCTTCTCAGCAGGACAAAAAAAAAAAATTGGGATTGCTTTTAAAAAAGCAGTTTGTGGAGCAGTGGGTAAACAGCAATGCAGGAATGTCAGGAAGCCTTAGAAGGCAGCCCAACAACCAACACCACTGATACACCACTATATAGCCTCCCCTTGCACTGCACACACAGTGACTGGTGTGTTGTGCAGGCCAAATCGCTAGCAGCAGAACCAGTTTTTTTGTCTTCTTCCCTGCCTAACGCTCTCCCTACAGAATCAGCAGCAACCTCTCCCTATACTAAGATCGGCAGAAGTAAGATGGCGGTCGGCGTGCACGCCCTTTTATACCCCCTGTGACGCCCACCAAAGCAAGCCAATCACTTGCATGCCCTTCTGAAAGATGGTGGTGACCCGTGCCTATGTCATCACGTTGCCCACAGTGTCCGTGGATCCTGATTGGCTGAAAAAGAGCGCAAAACAAACTTTTGAAACGCGACTTTGGCGCGTAAGTCGCCGACCTCGTGGCCGACCTCATCCTAGGGTCGGGTTTCGTTTCATGAAACCCGACTTTGCCAAAAGTCGGCGACTTTTGAATTTTTTCGACCCGTTTCGCTCAACTCTAATGGCTATCATGACTAGTCTATGGGGAATGGCTATCATGACTAGTCTATGGAGAATGGCTATCATGGCTACTGGCTATCATGGCTACTGTACAGGTGAATGGCTATCATGGTTACTGTACAGGTGAATGGCTATCATGGCTACTATATAAGAAATGGCCATCATGGCTACTATATAGGAAATGGCTATCATGGCTACTGTATGGGGAATGGCTATCATGGCTAGTCTATGGAGAATGGCTATCATGGCTACTGTACAGGTGAATGGCTATCATGGCTACTATATAGGAAATGGCCACCATGGCTACTGTATGGGGAATGGCTATCATGACTAGTGTATGGAGAATGGCTATCATGGCTACTGGCTATCATGGCTACTGTACAGGTGAATGGCTATCATGGCTACAATATAGGAAATGGCCATCATGGCTACTGTATGGGGAATAGTTATCATGACTAGTGTATGGAGAATGGCTATCATGGCTACTGTACAGGTGAATGGCTATCATGGCTACTATATAGGAAATGGCCATCATGGCTACTGTATGGGGAATGGCTATAATGACTAGTGTATGGAGAATGGCTATCATGGCTACTGGCTATCATGACTACTGTACAGGTGAATGGCTATCATGGCTACTATATAGGAAATGGCCATCATGGCTACTGTATGGGGAATAGCTATCATGACTAGTCTATGGGGAATGGCTATCATGGCTAATGGCTATCATGGCTACTGTACAGGTGAATGGCTATCATGGCTACTATATAGGAAATGGCCATCATTTCCATCATCACACCTTTGGCCTGGGACAGCTCATAGAATCTCATGGCTTTCAGTATCATCTTTATGCTGATGACACACAGATCTACATCTCTGGACCAGATATCACCTCCCTACTAACCAGAATCCCTCAATGTCTGTCCACTATTTCATCCTTCTTCTCCACTAGATATCTGAAACTCAACATGGACAAAACAGAATTCATCATCTTTCCCCCATCTCACGTGACCCCCCCTACGAACCTATCAATTACAGTAAATGACTGCCCACTCTCCCCAGTCCCACAAGCTCGCTGCCTCGGAGTAATCCTTGACGCTGATCTCTCCTTCAAACCACATATCCAAACCCTTTCCACTTCCTGCCGACTTCAACTCAAAAATATTTCACGCATCCGTTCATTCCTCACCCAAGAATCTGCAAAAACCCTAGTCCATGCCCTCATCATCTCTCGCCTTGACTACTGCAACCTCATGCTCTGTGGCCTCCCCTCAAACACTCTCGCACCCCTCCAATCTATTCTAAACTCTGCTGCCCGACTAATCCACCTGTCCCCCCGCTATTCCCCAGCTTCTCCCCTCTGTCAATCCCTTCACTGGCTCCCAATTGCCCAGAGACTCCATTACAAAACCCTAACCATGACATACAAAGCCATCCACAACATGTCTCCTCCATACATCTGTGACCTCGTCTCCCGGTACTTTCCTGCACGCAACCTCCGATCCTCACAAGATCTCCTTCTCTACTCCCCTCTTATCTCCTCTTCCCACAATCGCATACAAGATTTCTCTCGCGCATCACCCCTACTCTGGAACTCTCTACCACAACATATCAGACTCTCACCTACCATCGAAACCTTCAAAAAGAGCCTGAAGACCCACCTCTTCCGACAAGCCTATAACCTGCAGTAACCACCGATCGACCAAACCGCTGCACGACCAGCTCTACCCTCGCCTACTGTATTATCACCCATCCCTTGAAGATTGTGAGCCCTCGCGGGCAGGGTCCTCTCTCCTCCTGTACCAGTTATGACTTGTATTGTTTAAGATTATTGTACTTGTTTTTATGTATACCCCTCCTCACATGTAAAGCGCCATGGAATAAATGGCGCTATAACAATAAATAATAATAATAATAATAATAATAATCATGGCTACTGTATGGGGAATAGCTATCATGACTAGTCTATTGGGAATGGCTATGGTGGCTACTGTATGAGAAATGGCTATGGTGGCTACTGTATGGAAAATGGCTTCATGGCTACTGTATGAGAAACGGCTATCATGGCTACTGTTTGATAAATGGCTATGGTGGCTACTGTATGATTGGCTATCATGGCTACTGTATGGGGGATGGCTACTATATGGGAAATGGACATCGTGGCTACTGTATAGGGGATGGCTATCATGGCTACTGTATAGGGGATGGCTATCATGGCTACTGTATAGGGGATGGCTATCAAGGCTACCGTTTGGAGAATGGCTATCATGAATACTGTATGACAAAATGACTATGGAGGCTACTGTATGGAGAATGGCTTTCATGGATACTCCATGAGGAATGGCTAAAGAGAAGATCTGAAGTTGGAGGTTGAAAGATTCACCTAGGCAGGTTAATGATGCAACTATTTTTTATTCCATACATCCATGGTTTTTCAACAAATCTAGGCAAATAGCCATAATACATTGCCCCCCGTCCACAAGACCCTTTCCACAGGGCCGGTAGTCCCACTGCCCACATACAAGGCGATACTGACTGTCTCCCAACTTTTGTTTGGCCTACAGATTTAGTATCTCCCACCAGTATAGTCTGTAGTCATAGTCCACGCTACTCTAGACGACAAATAACACAACCAACGCCCATGTATCCAGGATCAACAATCCTTAAGAAAGTTCATGAAATCCAGATGACAGATCCCTCAACCATAGCCATGGGATCCAGCCACGCCAGCAACGGATTTCCAAAATTTCATAGACCATCCATCTTCCTCAGCCAGGATCCTCTCCCTTCGAAGTCCTCGAAAAAAAAACGCCCGACTAAACCTTTTTCTTCCCCCTTAAACATTTTCCTTTAGCTCACGGTAAGAAGCATATTCCATATGACCACCTTGTGGCATTCCATGTGAGACCCCCTGTAGTGACAGATCCCCTGGGTCTACAATCCCCATCCACACAACGGGCCTAAGGCTGGAAGAACAATTGATTGAGACCCTGAGATACAGATGTGATTGATAGGATGATTGCTTTACATTTATCTTTGGCAACCTCCTGTGTGGCCGTAAGTATACATAAGATCCAACCTGTTCACCTTCCTGTGCTTACTGTCACTGAATGGAAACACTGATTCCTGAGGCTAAACTGACGAGCAAGAAAATCTCTAATAAAACACAACAATATTAATGCAACGGGAGCTCCGTGTGGAAAAAGTCTGCATCTCGTAGAACTGTGAACTCCACTCTACGGGCATTGGTCCAATAGTCTTTAGTAAGCAGATCGCTTCTCAAACTCCTGCCCCACTCTTTCAGCATGGGCTGTGCCCCACTACACCTAATACCTGGTTGTGTCTCCCTACACCTAATACCTGGTTGTGTCTCCCTACACCTAATACCTGGTTGTGTCCCCCTACACCTAATACCTGGTTGTGTCTCCCTACACCTAATACCTGGTTGTGTCTCCTTACACCTAATACCTGGTTGTGTCTCCCTACACCTAATACCTGGTTGTGTCCCCCTACACCTAATACCTGGTTGTGTCTCCTTACACCTAATACCTGGTTGTGTCTTCCTACACCCAATACCTGGCTGTGTCCCCCTACACCTAATGCCTGGCTGTGTCCCCTACACCTAATACCTGGTTGTGTCTCCTTACACCTAATACCTGGTTGTTTCTTCCTACACCTAATACCTGGCTGTGTCTTCCTACACCTAATACCTGGTTGTGTCTCCTTACACCTAATACCTGGTTGTGTCTCCCTACACCTAATACCTGGCTGTGTCTTCCTACACCTAATACCTGGTTGTGTCTTCCTACACCCAATACCTGGCTGTGACCCCCTACACCTAATACCTGGCTGTGTCCCCCTACACCTAATACCTGGCTGTGTCTCCTTACACCCAATACCTGGCTGTGTCCCCCTACACCTAATACCTGGTTGTGTCTTCCTACACCTAATACCTGGCTGTGGCTCCTTACACCTAATACCTGGCTGTGTCTCCTTACACCTAATACCTGGTTGTGTCCCACTACACCTAATACCTTGTTGTGTCTCCCTACACCTAATACCTGGTTGTGTCTCCTTACACCTAATACCTGGTTGTGTCTCCCTACACCTAATACCTGGTTGTGTCCCCCTACACCTAATACCTGGTTGTGTCTCCTTACACCTAATACCTGGTTGTGTCTCCCTACACCTAATACCTGGTTGTGTCCCCCTACACCTAATACCTGGTTGTGTCTCCTTACACCTAATACCTGGTTGTGTCTCCCTACACCTAATACCTGGTTGTGTCCCCCTACACCTAATACCTGGTTGTGTCTCCTTACACCTAATACCTGGTTGTGTCTCCCTACACCTAATACCTGGTTGTGTCCCCCCTACACCTAATACCTGGTTGTGTCTCCTTACACCTAATACCTGGTTGTGTCTCCCTACACCTAATACCTGGTTGTGTCTCCCTACACCTAATACCTGGTTGTGTCTCCTTACACCTAATACCTGGTTGTGTCTCCCTACACCTAATACCTGGTTGAGTCCCCCTACACCTAATACCTGGTTGTGTCTCCTTACACCTAATACCTGGTTGTGTCTCCCTACACCTAATACCTGGTTGTGTCCCCCTACACCTAATACCTGGTTGTGTCCCCCTACACCTAATACCTGGTTGTGTCTCCCTACACCTAATACCTGGTTGTGTCTCCTTACACCTAATACCTGGTTGTGTCCCCCTACACCTAATACCTTGTTGTGTCCCCCTACACCTAATACCTGGTTGTGTCTCCTTACACCTAATACCTGGTTGTGTCCCCCTACACCTAATACCTTGTTGTGTCCCCCTACACCTAATACCTGGTTGTGTCTCCTTACACCTAATACCTGGTTGTGTCCCCCTACACCTAATACCTGGCTGTGTCTTCCTACACCCAATACCTGGCTGTGTCCCCCTACACCTAATACCTGGCTGTGTCCCCCTACACCTAATACCTGGCTGTGTCTCCTTACACCTAATACCTGGCTGTGTCCCCCTACACCTAATACCTGGTTGTGTCTTCCTACACCCAATACCTGGCTGTGTCCCCCTACACCTAATACCTGGCTGTGTCCCCCTACACCTAATACCTGGCTGTGTCCCCCTACACCTAATACCTGGCTGTGTCTCCTTACACCTAATACCTGGTTGTGTCCCCCTACACCTAATACCTGGTTGTGTCTTCCTACACCCAATACCTGGCTGTGTCCCCCTACACCTAATACCTGGCTGTGTCCCCCTACACCTAATACCTGGCTGTGTCCCCCTACACCTAATACCTGGCTGTGTCTCCTTACACCTAATACCTGGCTGTGTCCCCCTACACCTAATACCTGGCTGTGTCCCCCTACACCTAATACCTGGCTGTGTCTCCTTACACCTAATACCTGGTTGTGTCCCACTACACCTAATACCTTGTTGTGTCCCCCAACACCTAATACCTGGTTGTGTCTGCTTTCACCTAATACTTGGCTGTGTCTTCCTACACCTAATACCTGGTTGTGTATTCCTACACCCAATACCTGGCTGTGTCCCCCTACACCTAATACCTGGCTGTGTCCCCCTACACCTAATACCTGGTTGTGTCCCACTACACCTAATACCTTGTTGTGTCCCCCAACACCTAATACCTGGTTGTGTCTGCTTTCACCTAATACTTGGCTGTGTCTTCCTACACCTAATACCTGGTTGTGTCCCCCTACACCTAATACCTGGTTGTGTCTCCTTACACCTAATACCTGGCTGTGTCTTCCTACACCTAATACCTGGTTGTGTCTTCCTACACCCAATACCTGGCTGTGTCCCCCTACACCTAATACCTGGCTGTGTCTCCCTACACCTAATACCTTGTTGTGTCCCCCTACACCTAATACTTGGTTGTGTCTCCTTACACCTAATACCTGGTTGTGTCCCCCTACACCTAATACCTTGTTGTGACCCCCTACACCTAATACCTGGTTGTGTCTCCCTACACCTAATACCTTGTTGTGTCTCCCTACACCTAATACCTGGTTGTGTCTCCTTACACCTAATACCTGGCTGTGTCCCCCTACACCTAATACCTGGCTGTGTCCCCCTGCACCTAATACCTGGCTGTGTCTCCTTACACCTAATACCTGGCTGTGTCTTCCTACATCGATGACCTGGTTGTGTCTTCCTACACCTAATACCTGGCTGTGGCTCCTTACACCTAATACCTGGCTGTGTCTCCTTACACCTAATACCTGGTTGTGTCCCCTACACCTAATACCTGGTTGTGTCTCCTTACACCTAATACCTGGTTGTGTCCCCTACACCTAATACCTGGCTGTGTCTCCTTACACCTAATACCTGGTTGTGTCCCCCTACACCTAATACCTGGTTGTGTCCCCTTACACCCAATACCTGGCTGTGTCTCCTTACACCTAATACCTGGTTGTGTCCCCTACACCTAATACCTGGTTGTGTCTCCTTACACCTAATACCTGGTTGTGTCCCCTACACCTAATACCTGGCTGTGTCTCCTTACACCTAATACCTGGTTGTGTCTCCTTACACCCATTACCTGGCTGTGTCTCCTTACACCTAATACCTGGTTGTGTCCCCTACACCTAATACCTGGCTGTGTCTCCTTACACCTAATACCTGGTTGTGTCTCCTTACACCCAATACCTGGCTGTGTCTCCTTACACCTAATACCTGGTTGTGTCCCCTACACCTAATACCTGGCTGTGTCTCCTTACACCTAATACCTGGTTGTGTCCCCTTACACCCAATACCTGGCTGTGTCTCCTTACACCTAATACCTGGTTGTGTCCCCTACACCTAATACCTGGTTGTGTCTCCTTACACCTAATACCTGGTTGTGTCCCACTACACCTAATACCTTGTTGTGTCTCCCTACACCTAATACCTGGTTGTGTCTCCTTACACCTAATACCTGGTTGTGTCTCCCTACACCTAATACCTGATTGTGTCTCCCTACACCTAATACCTGGCTGTGTCTTCCTACACCTAATACCTGGTTGTGTCTTCCTACACCCAATACCTGGCTGTGTCCCCCTACACCTAATACCTGGCTGTGTCCCCCTACACCTAAAACCTGGCTGTGTCTCCTTACACCTAATACCTGGTTGTGGCTCCTTACACCTAATACCTGGCTGTGTCTTCCTACACCTAATACCTGGTTGTGGCTCCTTACACCTAATACCTGGTTGTGTCTCCTTACACCTAATACCTGGTTGTGTCCCACTACACCTAATACCTTGTTGTGTCCCCCAACACCTAATACCTGGTTGTGTCTGCTTACACCTAGTACCTGGTTGTGTCTCCCTACACCTAATACCTGGCTGTGTCTTCCTACACCTAATACCTGCTTGTGTCTTCCTACACCCAATACCTGGCTGTGTCCCCCTACACCTAATACCTGGCTGTGTCCCCCTACACCTAATACCTGGCTGTGTCTCCCTACACCTAATACCTTGTTGTGTCCCCCTACACCTAATACCTGGTTGTGTCTCCTTACACCTAATACCTGGTTGTGTCCCCGTACACCTAATACCTTGTTGTGTCCCCCTACACCTAATACCTGGTTGTGTCTCCTTACACCTAATACCTGGTTGTGTCTCCCTACACCTAATACCTGGTTGTGTCTCCTTACACCTAATACCTTGTTGTGTCCCCCTACACCTAATACCTGGTTGTGTCTCCTTACACCTAATACCTGGTTGTGTCTTCCTACACCCAATACCTGGCTGTGTCCCCCTACACCTAATACCTGGCTGTGTCCCCCTACACCTAATACCTGGCTGTGTCTCCTTACACCTAATACCTGGCTGTGTCTTCCTACATCGATGACCTGGTTGTGTCCCCCTACACCTAATACCTGGTTGTGGCTCCTTACACCTAATACCTGGCTGTGTCTCCTTACACCTAATACCTGGTTGTGTCCCCCTACACCCAATACCTGGCAGTGTCTCCTTACACCTAATACCTGGTTGTGTCCCCTACACCTAATACCTGGTTGTGTCTCCTTACACCTAATACCTGGTTGTGTCCCCTACACCTAATACCTGGCTGTGTCTCCTTACACCTAATACCTGGTTGGTCCCCCTACACCTAGTACCTGGTTGTGTCCCCTTACACCCAATACCTGGCTGTGTCTCCTTACACCTAATACCTGGTTGTGTCCCCTACACCTAATACCTGGTTGTGTCTCACTACACCTAATACCTTGTTGTGTCTCCCTACACCTAATACCTGGTTGTGTCTCCTTACACCTAATACCTGGTTGTGTCTCCCTACACCTAATACCTGGTTGTGTCTCCTTACACCTAACACCTGGTTGTGTCCCCTACACCTAATACCTGGCTGTGTCTCCTTACACCTAATACCTGGTTGTGTCCCCCTACACCTAATACCTGGTTGTGTCCCCCTACACCTAATACCTGGTTGTGTCTCCTTACACCTAATACCTGGTTGTGTCCCCCTACACCTAATACCTTGTTGTGTCTCCCTACACCTAGTACCTGGTTGTGTCCCCTTACACCCAATACCTGGCTGTGTCTCCTTACACCTAATACCTGGTTGTGTCCCCCTACACCCAATACCTGGCAGTGTCTCCTTACACCTAATACCTGGTTGTGTCCCCTACACCTAATACCTGGTTGTGTCTCCTTACACCTAATACCTGGTTGTGTCCCCTACACCTAATACCTGGCTGTGTCTCCTTACACCTAATACCTGGTTGGTCCCCCTACACCTAGTACCTGGTTGTGTCCCCTTACACCCAATACCTGGCTGTGTCTCCTTACACCTAATACCTGGTTGTGTCCCCTACACCTAATACCTGGTTGTGTCTCACTACACCTAATACCTTGTTGTGTCTCCCTACACCTAATACCTGGTTGTGTCTCCTTACACCTAATACCTGGTTGTGTCTCCCTACACCTAATACCTGGTTGTGTCTCCTTACACCTAACACCTGGTTGTGTCCCCTACACCTAATACCTGGCTGTGTCTCCTTACACCTAATACCTGGTTGTGTCCCCCTACACCTAATACCTGGTTGTGTCCCCCTACACCTAATACCTGGTTGTGTCTCCTTACACCTAATACCTGGTTGTGTCCCCCTACACCTAATACCTGGTTGTGTCCCCCTACAACTAATACCTGGTTGTGTCTCCTTACACCTAATACCTGGTTGTGTCCCCCTACACCTAATACCTGGTTGTGTCCCCCTACACCTAATACCTGGTTGTGTCCCCCTACACCTAATATCTGGCTGTGTCTCCTTACACCTAATACCTGGTTGTGTCCCCTACACCTAATACCTGGCTGTGTCTCCTTACACCTAATACCTGGTTGTGTCCCCTACACCTAATAACTGGTTGTGTCCCCCTACACCTAATACCTGGTTGTGTCTCCTTACACCTAATACCTGGTTGTGTCCCCCTACACCTAATACCTGGCTGTGTCCCCCCTACACCTAATACCTGGTTGTGTCCCCCTACACCTAATACCTGGTTGTGTCCCCCTACACCTAATATCTGGCTGTGTCTCCTTACACCTAATACCTGGTTGTGTCCCCTACACCTAATACCTGGCTGTGTCTCCTTACACCTAATACCTGGTTGTGTCCCCTACACCTAATAACTGGTTGTGTCCCCCTACACCTAATACCTGGTTGTGTCTCCTTACACCTAATACCTGGTTGTGTCCCCCTACACCTAATACCTGGCTGTGTCCCCCTTACACCTAATACCTGGTTGTGTCTCCTTACACCTAATACCTGGTTGTGTCTCCCTACACCTAATACCTGGCTGTGTCTCCTTACACCTAATACCTGGATGTGTCCCCCCTACACCTAATACCTGGCTGTGTCTCCTTACACCTAATACCTGGCTGTGTCCCCCTACACCTAATACCTGGCTGTGTCTCCTTACACCCAATAACTGGTTGTGTCCCCCTACACCTAATACCTGGTTGTGTCTCCCTACACCTAATACCTGGTTGTGTCCCCCTACACCCAATACCTGGCTGTGTCCCCCTACACCTAATACCTGGCTGTGTCTCCTTACACCTAATACCTGGATGTGTCCCCCCTACACCTAATACCTGGCTGTGTCTCCTTACACCTAATACCTGGCTGTGTCACCCTACACCTAATACCTGGCTGTGTCTCCTTACACCCAATAACTGGTTGTGTCCCCCTACACCTAATACCTGGTTGTGTCTCCCTACACCTAATACCTGGTTGTGTCCCCCTACACCTAATACCTGGCTGTGTCCCCCTACACCTAATACCTGGCTGTGTCTCCTTACACCTAATACCTGGCTGTGTCTCCTTACACCCAATAACTGGATGTGTCCCCCTACACCTAATACCTGGTTGTGTCCCCCTACACCTAATACCTGGTTGTGTCTCCCTACACCTAATACCTGGTTGTGTCTCCCTACACCTAATACCTGGTTGTGTCTCCCTACACCTAATACCTGGATGTGTCCCCCCTACACCTAATACCTGGCTGTGTCTCCTTACACCTAATACCTGGCTGTGTCACCCTACACCTAATACCTGGCTGTGTCTCCTTACACCCAATAACTGGTTGTGTCCCCCTACACCTAATACCTGGTTGTGTCCCCCTACACCTAATACCTGGTTGTGTCTCCCTACACCTAATACCTGGTTGTGTCTCCCTACACCTAATACCTGGTTGTGTCCCCCTACACCTAATACCTGGTTGTGTCTCCCTACACCTAATACCTGGTTGTGTCCCCCTACACCCAATACCTGGCTGTGTCCCCTTACACCTAATACCTGGCTGTGTCTCCTTACACCTAATACCTGGCTGTGTCTCCTTACACCTAATACCTGGTTGTGTCCCCCTACACCTAATACCTGGTTGTGTCCCCCTACACCTAATACCTGGTTGTGTCTCCTTACACCTAATACCTGGTTGTGTCTCCCTACACCTAATACCTGGTTGTGTCTCCTTACACCTAATACCTGGCTGTGTCTCCTTACACCTAATACCTTGTTGTGTCTCCTTACACCTAATACCTGGTTGTGTCTCCCTACACCTAATATCTGGTTGTGTCTCCCTACACCTAATACCTGGCTGTGTCTCCTTACACCTAATACCTTGTTGTGTCTCCTTACACCTAATACCTGGTTGTGTCTCCCTACACCTAATACCTGGTTGTGTCTCCTTACACCTAATACCTGGATGTGTCCCCCCTACACCTAATACCTGGTTGTGTCTCCTTACACCTAATACCTGGTTGTGTCTCCCTACACCTAATACCTGGTTGTGTCTCCTTACACCTAATACCTGGTTGTGTCCCCTTACACCTAATAACTGGTTGTGTCCCCCTACACCTAATACCTGGCTGTGTCCCCTACACCTAATACCTGGTTGTGTCTCCTTACACCTAATAACTGGTTGTGTCCCCCTACACCTAATACCTGGCTGTGTCCCCTACACCTAATACCTGGCTGTGTCTCCTTACACCTAATAACTGGTTGTGTCCCCCTACACCTAATACCTGGCTGTGTCTTCCTACACCTAATACCTGGCTGTGCCCCACTACACCTAATACCTGGTTGTGTCTCCCTACACCTAATACCTGGTTGTGTCTCCCTACACCTAATACCTGGTTGTGTCTCCTTACACCTAATACCTGGTTGTGTCTCCCTACACCTAATACCTGGTTGTGTCTCCATACACCTAATACCTGGTTGTGTCTCCCTACACCTAATACCTTGTTGTGTCTCCTTACACCTAATACCTGGTTGTGTCTCCCTACACCTAATACCTGGTTGTGTCTCCCTACACCTAATACCTTGTTGTGTCTCCTTACACCTAATACCTGGTTGTGTCTCCCTACACCTAATACCTGGTTGTGTCTCCATACACCTAATACCTGGTTGTGTCTCCCTACACCTAATACCTGGTTGTGTCTCCCTACACCTAATACCTGGTTGTGTCTCCCTACACCTAATACCTGGTTGTGTCTCCATACACCTAATACCTGGTTGTGTCTCCCTACACCTAATACCTTGTTGTGTCTCCTTACACCTAATACCTGGTTGTGTCCCCCTACACCTAATACCTGGTTGTGTCTTCCTACACCCAATACCTGGCTGTGTCCCCCTACACCCAATACCTTGTTGTGTCCCCCTACACCTAATACTTGGTTGTGTCTCCTTACACCTAATACCTGGTTGTGTCCCCCTACACCTAATACCTTGTTGTGTCCCCCTACACCTAATACCTGGTTGTGTCTCCTTACACCTAATACCTGGCTGTGTCCCCCTACACCTAATACCTGGCTGTGTCCCCCTGCACCTAATACCTGGCTGTGTCTCCTTACACCTAATACCTGGCTGTGTCCCCCTGCACCTAATACCTGGCTGTGTCTCCTTACACCTAATACCTGGTTGTGTCTTCCTACACCTTATACCTGGTTGTGTCTCCTTACACCTAATACCTGGCTGTGTCTCCTTACACCTAATACCTGGCTGTGTCCCCCTACACCTAATACCTGGCTGTGTCTCCTTACACCCAATAACTGGTTGTGTCCCCCTACACCTAATACCTGGTTGTGTCTCCCTACACCTAATACCTGGTTGTGTCCCCCTACACCCAATACCTGGCTGTGTCCCCCTACACCTAATACCTGGCTGTGTCTCCTTACACCTAAAACCTGGCTGTGTCTCCTTACACCCAATAACTGGTTGTGTCCCCCTACACCTAATACCTGGTTGTGTCTCCCTACTCCTAATACCTGGTTGTGTCCCCCTACACCTAATACCTGGTTGTGTCTCCCTACACCTAATACCTGGTTGTGTCCCCCTACACCCAATACCTGGCTGTGTCCCCCTACACCTAATACCTGGCTGTGTCTCCTTACACCTAATACCTGGTTGTGTCTCCCTACACCTAATACCTGGTTGTGTCCCCCTACACCTAATACCTGGTTGTGTCCCCCTACACCTAATACCTGGTTGTGTCTCCTTACACCTAATACCTGGTTGTGTCTCCCTACACCTAATACCTGGTTGTGTCTCCTTACACCTAATACCTGGCTGTGTCTCCTTACACCTAATACCTTGTTGTGTCTCCTTACACCTAATACCTGGTTGTGTCTCCCTACACCTAATATCTGGTTGTGTCTCCCTACACCTAATACCTGGCTGTGTCTCCTTACACCTAATACCTTGTTGTGTCTCCTTACACCTAATACCTGGTTGTGTCTCCCTACACCTAATACCTGGTTGTGTCTCCTTACACCTAATACCTGGATGTGTCTCCTTACACCTAATACCTGGTTGTGTCCCCCTACACCTAATACCTGGTTGTGTCTCCTTACACCTAATACCTGGTTGTGTCTCCCTACACCTAATACCTGGTTGTGTCTCCCTACACCTAATACCTGGTTGTGTCTCCTTACACCTAATACCTGGTTGTGTCCCCCTACACCTAATACCTGGTTGTGTCTCCCTACACCTAATACCTGGTTGTGTCTCCCTACACCTAATACCTGGTTGTGTCTCCCTACACCTAATACCTGGTTGTGTCTCCTTACACCTATTGCCTGGTTGTGTCTCCTTACACCTAATACCTGGTTGTGTCTCCTTACACCTAATACCTGGATGTGTCCCCCCTACACCTAATACCTGGTTGTGTCTCCTTACACCTAATACCTGGTTGTGTCTCCCTACACCTAATACCTGGTTGTGTCTCCTTAGACCTAATACCTGGTTGTGTCCCCTTACACCTAATAACTGGTTGTGTCCCCCTACACCTAATACCTGGATGTGTCCCCTACACCTAATACCTGGTTGTGTCTCCTTACACCTAATAACTGGTTGTGTCCCCCTACACCTAATACCTGGCTGTGTCCCCTACACCTAATACCTGGCTGTGTCTCCTTACACCTAATAACTGGTTGTGTCCCCCTACACCTAATACCTGGCTGTGCCCCACTACACCTAATACCTGGTTGTGTCTCCCTACACCTAATACCTGGTTGTGTCTCCCTACACCTAATACCTGGTTGTGTCTCCTTACACCTAATACCTGGTTGTGTCTCCCTACACCTAATACCTGGTTGTGTCTCCTTACACCTAATACCTGGTTGTGTCTCCTTACACCTAATACCTGGTTGTGTCCCCCTACACCTAATACCTGGTTGTGTCTCCCTACACCTAATACCTGGTTGTCTCCCCCTACACCTAATACCTGGCTGTGTCCCCCTACACCTAATACCTGGCTGTCTCCCCCTACACCTAATACCTGGTTGTGTCCCCCTACACCTAATACCTGGTTGTGTCTCCCTACACCTAATACCTGGTTGTGTCTCCCTACACCTAATAGCTTGTTGTGTCTCCCTACACCTAATACCTTGTTGTGTCTCCTTACACCTAATACCTGGTTGTGTCTCCCTACACCTAATACCTGGTTGTGTCTCCCTACACCTAATACCTGGTTGTGTCTCCTTACACCTAATACCTGGTTGTGTCTCCTTACACCTAATACCTGGTTGTGTCCCCCTACACCTAATACCTGGTTGTGTCTCCCTACACCTAATACCTGGTTGTGTCTCCCTACACCTAATACCTGGTTGTGTCTCCCTACACCTAATACCTGGCTGTGTCTCCCTACACCTAATACCTTGTTGTGTCTCCCTACACCTAATACCTGGTTGTGTCCCCCTACACCTAATACCTGGTTGTGTCTCCCTACACCTAATACCTTGTTGTGTCTCCCTACACCTAATACCTGGTTGTGTCCCCCTACACCTAATACCTGGTTGTGTCTCCCTACACCTAATACCTGGTTGTATCCCCCTACACCTAATACCTTGTTGTGTCTCCCTACACCTAATACCTGGTTGTGTCTCCCTACACCTAATACCTGGTTGTGTCCCCCTACACCTAATACCTTGTTGTGTCTCCTTACACCTAATACCTGGTTGTGTCTCCCTACACCTAATACCTGGTTGTGTCTCCCTACACCTAATACCTGGTTGTGTCTCCCTACACCTAATACCTGGTTGTGTCTCCCTACACCTAATACCTGGTTGTGTCTCCCTACACCTAATACCTGGTTGTGTCTCCCTACACCTAATACCTGGTTGTGTCCCCCTACACCTAATACCTTGTTGTGTCTCCCTACACCTAATACCTTGTTGTGTCTCCTTACACCTAATACCTGGTTGTGTCTCCCTACACCTAATACCTGGTTGTGTCCCCCTACACCTAATACCTTGTTGTGTCTCCCTACACCTAATACCTTGTTGTGTCTCCCTACACCTAATACCTTGTTGTGTCTCCTTACACCTAATACCTGGTTGTGTCTCCTTACACCTAATACCTGGTTGTGTCTCCCTACACCTAATACCTAGTTGTGTCTCCTTACACCTAATACCTGGTTGTGTCTCCCTACACCTAATACCTGGCTGTGTCCCCCTACACCTAATACCTGGTTGTGTCTCCTTACACCTAATACCTGGTTGTGTCTCCCTACACCTAATACCTGGTTGTGTCTCCTTACACCTAATACCTGGTTGTGTCTCCCTACACCTAATACCTGGTTGTGTCTCCCTACACCTAATACCTGGTTGTGTCTCCCTACACCTAATACCTGGTTGTGTCTCCCTACACCTAATACCTGGTTGTGTCTCCTTACACCTAATACCTGGTTGTGTCTCCCTACACCTAATACCTGGTTGTGTCTCCCTACACCTAATACCTGGTTGTGTCTCCCTACACCTAATACCTGGTTGTGTCTCCCTACACCTAATACCTGGTTGTGTCTCCCTACACCTAATACCTGGTTGTGTCTCCCTACACCTAATACCTGGTTGTGTCTCCTTACACCTAATACCTGGTTGTGTCTCCCTACACCTAATACCTGGTTGTGTCTCCCTACACCTAATACCTGGTTGTGTCTCCCTACACCTAATACCTGGTTGTGTCTCCTTACACCTAATACCTGGTTGTGTCTCCCTACACCTAATACCTGGCTGTGTCCCCCTACACCTAATACCTGGTTGTGTCTCCTTACACCTAATACCTGGTTGTGTCTCCCTACACCTAATACCTGGTTGTGTCTCCTTACACCTAATACCTGGTTGTGTCTCCCTACACCTAATACCTGGTTGTGTCCCCTCACACCTAATACCTGGTTGTGTCTCCCTACACCTAATACCTGGTTGTGTCTCCCTACACCTAATACCTGGTTGTGTCTCCTTACACCTAATACCTGGTTGTGTCTCCCTACACCTAATACCTGGCTGTGTCCCCCTACACCTAATACCTGGTTGTGTCTCCTTACACCTAATACCTGGTTGTGTCTTCCTACACCTAATACCTGGTTGTGTCTCCTTACACCTAATACCTGGTTGTTTCTCCCTACACCTAATACCTGGTTGTGTCCCCTCACACCTAATACCTGGTTGTGTCTCCCTACACCTAATACCTGGTTGTGTCTCCCTACACCTAATACCTGGTTGTGTCTCCCTACACCTAATACCTGGTTGTGTCCCCTCACACCTAATACCTGGTTGTGTCTCCCTACACCTAATACCTGGTTGTGTCCCCCTACACCTAATACCTGGTTGTGTCCCCCTACACCTAATACCTGGTTGTGTCTCCCTACACCTAATACCTGGTTGTGTCCCCTCACACCTAATACCTGGTTGTGTCTCCCTACACCTAATACCTGGTTGTGTCCCCTCACACCTAATACCTGGTTGTGTCCCCTCACACCTAATACCTGGTTGTGTCCCCCTACACCTAATACCTGGTTGTGTCCCCCTACACCTAATACCTGGTTGTGTCTCCCTACACCTAATACCTGGTTGTGTCCCCTCACACCTAATACCTGGTTGTGTCTCCCTACACCTAATACCTGGTTGTGTCTCCCTACACCTAATACCTGGTTGTGTCTCCTTACACCTAATACCTGGTTGTGTCTCCCTACACCTAATACCTGGTTGTGTGCCCCTGCACTGGTCATCTGTTATTAGGGACCATGTCATATCTTTAGCCTGTTATTGGGTCAGCAAGAAAAGGCCCAAAAAATAACCAGATACAAATAAATAAATTGTAAAATTATGCAGAATCTGCTCTATATAAAACCATAACTATTGTGATATGGTGGATAAAACTGACAGCCCCGTGTGCTGCGCTCTACCTCTACTGAACCCAAGTTAGTCAGTGACTAATAAGGAAAGTTCCACAGTAAATGATACAAATGAGTTTGGCTCCTGATCCCCAGAAGCATTGCCCGGGAGGCCCAGCACCCTGTGACTTCTGTGTACACAGCAGACATTTCCTCTTGGGCCGGGCACAGGAGGAAGCTGCCACCGATGGGTAAATACAGGAAAGCTCTCATGAGCACGTCTACCTCCGTCCTTCACATTCATCGCCCCTGGCATTTCCATGTGCCAGACATTAAGAATGATCTGCATCATTTCTGTGTATCCAAGCCTCATACAATGTCAATACAGGAAGAGGACAGCATGTATGTCCTAGCACAGACTGATCTTCATGCCAGGATAAGGGGCCTTCATCTGAAATTGAAGACCATCAGACTTAGGCTACTTTCACACATCAGGTTTTCGGCGTCAGGCGCGATCCGGCGTCGTGCCGGAATGCCGGATCCGGCAAATGTTTTGTAAAACCTGATGTGCCGGATCCGGTTTTCTGCCGGATCCGTCTTGTTCTTGACAGACAAAACCGGATCCGTCTCATCCGGTTCATCCGTTTTTCTATCCGTTTTTCGACGGATTACGCCGGATCTGGTTTTTAAAATTGACCCTTGTGGCCTTCCGAACGGGATTGGCTACTGGAAAACTATATATAGCATGTTCCTACAGCCCTTCTTTGACAGGTTGTAGTGGGCAGAGCTACTGAGCATGCTCAGACCAAAAAAACCGGATCCGGCCACCGGATCCGGCTTTCGCCGGATAAGGCGCATTGCGGCGCTCATAGGCTTTCATTGTGTGAAAAAGAAGGACGCGCCGGATCCGGCGTGTCCGGCTTTTTCGCCAGAGACAAAAAACGTTACAGTAGCCGTTTTTTCCAGACGCCGGATCGCGACACATTGCCAGATCCGGCGAAAACCGGATGAAACGCATGGCCATCCGGCGCGATCCAGCGCAAATGCAAGTCAATGGGGGGGAAACCGGATCCGGCATTGCATTTCGCCGGATCCAGTTTCTGTCAAAAGCGCCGGATCGCGCCTGACGGCGAAAACCTGATGTGTGAAAGAGGCCTAACCATCTCTCTACATGTCTGTACAGCGTCATTCTTCATACATCTCATGATCAGTTGTCCATCACACCGTCCTCTCTACATGCGTACACAGTATCAGCCCTCATACATCACCTCCTCACTATGTGTCCATCACACCGTCCTCTCTACAAGTGTACACAGGATCAGCCCTCATACATCACCTCCTCACTATGTGTCCATCACACCGTCCTCTCTACAAGTGTACATAGTATCAGCCCTCATACATCACCTCCTCACTATGTGTCCATCACACCGTCCTCTCTACAAGTGTACATAGTATCAGTCCTCATACATCACCTCCTCACTATGTGTCCATCACACCATCCTCTCTACAAGTGTACATAGTATCAGCCCTCATACATCACCTCCTCACTATGTGTCCATCACACCGTCCTCTCTACAAGTGTACATAGTATCAGCCCTCATACATCACCTCCTCACTATGTGTCCATCACACCATCCTCTCTACATGTGTACATAGTATCAGCCCTCATACATCACCTCCTCACTATGTGTCCATCACACCGTCCTCTCTACAAGTGTACATAGTATCAGCCCTCATACATCACCTCCTCACTATGTGTCCATCACACCATCCTCTCTACATGTGTACATAGTATCAGCCCTCATACATCACCTCCTCACTATGTGTCCATCACACCGTCCTCTCTACAAGTGTACACAGTATCAGCCCTCATACATCACCTCCTCACTATGTGTCCATCACACCGTCCTCTCTACAAGTGTACATAGTATCAGCCCTCATACATCACCTCCTCACTATGTGTCCATCACACCATCCTCTCTACATGTGTACATAGTATCAGCCCTCATACATCACCTCCTCACTATGTGTCCATCACACCATCCTCTCTACATGTGTACACAGTATCAGTCCTCATACATCACCTCCTCACTATGTGTCCATCACACCGTCCTCTCTACATGTGTACACAGGATCAGCCCTCATACATCACCTCCTCACTATGTGTCCATCACACCGTCCTCTCTACAAGTGTACATAGTATCAGCCCTCATACATCACCTCCTCACTATGTGTCCATCACACCGTCCTCTCTACAAGTGTACATAGTATCAGCCCTCATACATCACCTCCTCACTATGTGTCCATCACACCATCCTCTCTACATGTGTACATAGTATCAGCCCTCATACATCACCTCCTCACTATGTGTCCATCACACCATCCTCTCTACATGTGTACATAGTATCAGCCCTCATACATCACCTCATCACTATGTGTCCATCACACTGTCCTCTCTACATGTGTACACAGTATCAGCCCTCATACATCACCTCCTCACTATGTGTCCATCACACCGTCCTCTCTACATGTATACACAGTATCAGCCCTCATACATCACCTCCTCACTATGTGTCCATCACACCATCCTCTCTACATGTGTACATAGTATCAGCCCTCATACATCACCTCCTCACTATGTGTCCATCACACCGTCCTCTCTACATGCGTACACAGTATCAGCCCTCATACATCACCTCCTCACTATGTGTCCATCACACCGTCCTCTCTACATGTGTACACAGGATCAGCCCTCATACATCACCTCCTCACTATGTGTCCATCACACCGTCCTCTCTACAAGTGTACATAGTATCAGCCCTCATACATCACCTCCTCACTATGTGTCCATCACACCGTCCTCTCTACAAGTGTACATAGTATCAGCCCTCATACATCACCTCCTCACTATGTGTCCATCACACCATCCTCTCTACATGTGTACATAGTATCAGTCCTCATACATCACCTCCTCACTATGTGTCCATCACACCATCCTCTCTACATGTGTACATAGTATCAGCCCTCATACATCACCTCCTCACTATGTGTCCATCACACTGTCCTCTCTACATGTGTACACAGTATCAGCCCTCATACATCACCTCCTCACTATGTGTCCATCACACCGTCCTCTCTACATGTGTACACAGTATCAGCCCTCATACATCACCTCCTCACTATGTGTCCATCACACCATCCTCTCTACATGTGTACATAGTATCAGCCCTCATACATCACCTCCTCACTATGTGTCCATCACACCGTCCTCTCTACATGTGTACATAGTATCAGCCCTCATACATCACCTCCTCACTATGTGTCCATCACACCGTCCTCTCTACATGTGTACATAGTATCATCCCTCATACATCACCTCCTCACTATGTGTCCATCACACCGTCCTCTCTACATGTGTACACAGTATCAGCCCTCATACATCACCTCCTCACTATGTGTCCATCACACCGTCCTCTCTACATGTGTACATAGTATCAGCCCTCATACATCAACTCCTCACTATGTGTCCATCACACCATCCTCTCTACATGTGTACATAGTATCAGCCCTCATACATCACCTCCTCACTATGTGTCCATCACACCGTCCTCTCTACATGTGTACACAGTATCAGCCCTCATACATCACCTCCTCACTATGTGTCCATCACACCATCCTCTCTACATGTGTACATAGTATCAGCCCTCATACATCACCTCCTCACTATGTGTCGATCACACCGTCCTCTCTACATGTGTACACAGTATCAGCCCTCTTACATCATCTCCTCACTATGTGTCCATCACACCGTCCTCTCTACATGTGTACACAGTATCAGCCCTCATAAATCACCTCCTCACTATGTGTCCATCACACCGTCCTCTCTACATGCGTACACAGTATCAGCCCTCATACATCATCTCCTCACTATGTGTCCATCACACCGTCCTCTCTACATGTGTACACAGTATCAGCCCTCATACATCGTCTCCTCACTGTGTCCATCACATCGTCCTCTCTACATGTGTACACAGTATCAGCCCTCATACATCATCTCCTCACTATGTGTCCATCACACCATTCTCTCTACATGTGTACACAGTATCAGCCCTCATACATCACCTCCTCACTATGTGTCCATCACACCGTCCTCTCTACATGTGTTCACAGTATCAGCCCTCATACATCACCTCCTCACTATGTGTCCATCACACCATCCTCTCTACATGTGTTCACAGTATCAGCCCTAATACATCACAACCTCACTATGTGTCCATCACACCGTCGTCTCTACATGTGTACACAGTATCAGCCCTCATACATCACCTCCTCACTATGTGTCCATCACACCATCCTCTCTACATGTGTTCACAGTATCAGCCCTCATACATCACAACCTCTCTATGTGTCCATCACACCATCCTCTCTACATGTGTACACAGTATCAGCCCTCATACATCACCTCCTCACTATGTGTCCATCACACCGTCCTCTCTACATGTGTACACAGTATCAGCCCTCATACATCACCTCCTCACTATGTGTCCATCACACCATTCTCTCTACATGTGTACACAGTATCAGCCCTCATACATCACCTCCTAACTATGTGTCCATCTCACCGTCCTCTCTACATGCGTACACAGTATCAGCCCTCATACATTACCTCCTCACTATGTGTGCATGACACCATCCTCTCTACATGTGTTCACAGTATCAGCCCTCATACATCACAACCTCACTATGTGTCCATCACACCGTCCTCTCTACATGTGTACACAGTATCAGCCCTCATACATCACCTCCTCACTATGTGTCCATCAAACCATCCTCTCTACATGTGTTCACAGTATCAGCCCTCATACATCACAACCTCACTATGTGTCCATCACACCGTCCTCTCTACATGTGTACACAGTATCAGCCCTCATACATCACCTCCTCACTATGTGTCCATCACACCGTCCTCTCTACATGTGTACACAGTATCAGCCCTCATACATCACCTCCTCACTATGTGTCCATCACACCATTCTCTTTACATGTGTACACAGTATCAGCCCTCATACATCACCTCCTAACTATGTGTCCATCTCACCGTCCTCTCTACATTCGTACACAGTATCAGCCCTCATAGATTACCTCCTCACTATGTGTCCATCACACCGTCCTCTCTACATGTGTACACAGTATCAGCTCACATACATCACCTCCTCACTATGTGTCCATCACACCGTCCTCTCTACATGTGTACACAGTATAAGCCC
The DNA here is from genome assembly GCF_039654945.1 of Dendrobates tinctorius. Classification (NCBI taxonomy): domain Eukaryota; kingdom Metazoa; phylum Chordata; class Amphibia; order Anura; family Dendrobatidae; genus Dendrobates; species Dendrobates tinctorius. The sequence continues at coordinate 201,554 of NW_027361942.1, forward strand.
TCATTCATCATCTCCTCACTATGTGTCCATCACACCGTCCTTTCTACATGTGTACACAGTATCAGCCCTCATACATCACCTCCTCACTGTGTCCATCACACCTTCCTCTCTACAAGTGTACATAGTATCAGCCCTCATACATCACCTCCTCACTATGTGTCCATCACACCATCCTCTCTACATGTGTACATAGTATCAGTCCTCATACATCACCTCCTCACTATGTGTCCATCACACCATCCTCTCTACATGTGTACATAGTATCAGCCCTCATACATCACCTCCTCACTATGTGTCCATCACACTGTCCTCTCTACATGTGTACACAGTATCAGCCCACATACATCAACTCCTCACTATGTGTCCATCACACCGTCCTCTCTACATGTGTACACAGTATCAGCCCTCATACATCACCTCCTCACTATGTGTCCATCACACCATCCTCTCTACATGTGTACATAGTATCAGCCCTCATACATCACCTCCTCACTATGTGTCCATCACACCGTCCTCTCTACATGTGTACATAGTATCAGCCCTCATACATCACCTCCTCACTATGTGTCCATCACACCGTCCTCTCTACATGTGTACATAGTATCATCCCTCATACATCACCTCCTCACTATGTGTCCATCACACCGTCCTCTCTACATGTGTACACAGTATCAGCCCTCATACATCACCTCCTCACTATGTGTCCATCACACCGTCCTCTCTACATGTGTACATAGTATCAGCCCTCATACATCAACTCCTCACTATGTGTCCATCACACCATCCTCTCTACATGTGTACATAGTATCAGCCCTCATACATCACCTCCTCACTATGTGTCCATCACACCGTCCTCTCTACATGTGTACACAGTATCAGCCCTCATACATCACCTCCTCACTATGTGTCCATCACACCATCCTCTCTACATGTGTACATAGTATCAGCCCTCATACATCACCTCCTCACTATGTGTCCATCACACCGTCCTCTCTACATGTGTACACAGTATCAGCCCTCATACATCATCTCCTCACTATGTGTCCATCACACCGTCCTCTCTACATGTGTACACAGTATCAGCCCTCATACATCACCTCCTCACTATGTGTCCATCACACCGCCCTCTCTACATGCGTACACAGTATCAGCCCTCATACATCATCTCCTCACTATGTGTCCATCACACCGTCCTCTCTACATGTGTACACAGTATCAGCCCTCATACATCGTCTCCTCACTGTGTCCATCACACCGTCCTCTCTACATGTGTACACAGTATCAGCCCTCATACATCATCTCCTCACTATGTGTCCATCACACCATTCTCTCTACATGTGTACACAGTATCAGCCCTCATACATCACCTCCTCACTATGTGTCCATCACACCGTCCTTTCTACATGTGTTCACAGTATCAGCCCTCATACATCACCTCCTCACTATGTGTCCATCACACCATCCTCTCTACATGTGTTCACAGTATCAGCCCTAATACATCACAACCTCACTATGTGTCCATCACACCGTCGTCTCTACATGTGTACACAGTATCAGCCCTCATACATCACCTCCTCACTATGTGTCCATCACACCATCCTCTCTACATGTGTTCACAGTATCAGCCCTCATACATCACAACCTCACTATGTGTCCATCACACCGTCCTCTCTACATGTGTACACAGTATCAGCCCTCATACATCACCTCCTCACTATGTGTCCATCACACCGTCCTCTCTACATGTGTACACAGTATCAGCCCTCATACATCACCTCCTCACTATGTGTCCATCACACCATTCTCTCTACATGTGTACACAGTATCAGCCCTCATACATCACCTCCTAACTATGTGTCCATCAAACCATCCTCTCTACATGTGTTCACAGTATCAGCCCTCATACATCACAACCTCACTATGTGTCCATCACACCGTCCTCTCTACATGTGTACACAGTATCAGCCCTCATACATCACCTCCTCACTATGTGTCCATCACACCGTCCTCTCTACATGTGTACACAGTATCAGCCCTCATACATCACCTCCTCACTATGTGTCCATCACACCATTCTCTTTACATGTGTACACAGTATCAGCCCTCATACATCACCTCCTAACTATGTGTCCATCTCACCGTCCTCTCTACATTCGTACACAGTATCAGCCCTCATAGATTACCTCCTCACTATGTGTCCATCACACCGTCCTCTCTACATGTGTACACAGTATCAGCTCACATACATCACCTCCTCACTATGTGTCCATCACACCGTCCTCTCTACATGTGTACACAGTATCAGCCCTCATTCATCATCTCCTCACTATGTGTCCATCACACCGTCCTTTCTACATGTGTACACAGTATCAGCCCTCATACATCACCTCCTCACTGTGTCCATCACACTTTCCTCTCTACATGTGTACACAGTATCAGCCCTCATACATCACCTCCTCGCTATGTGTCATCACACCGTCCTCTTTACATGTGTACACAGTATCAGCCCTCATACATCACCTCCTCACTATGTGTCCATCACACCGTCCTCTCTACATGTGTTCACAGTATCAGCCCTCATACATCACCTCCTCACTATGTGTCCATCACACCGTCCTCTCTACATGTGTACACAGTATCAGCCCTCATACATCACCTCCTCACTATGTGTCCATCACACCGTCCTCTCTACATGTGTACACAGTATCAGCCCTCATGCATCACCTCCTCACTATGTGTCCATCACACCGTCCTCTCTACATGTGTTCACAGTATCAGCCCTCATACATTACCTCCTCACTATGTGTCCATCATACCGTCCTATCTACATGTGTACACAGTATCAGCCCTCATACATCATCTCCTCACTGTGTCCATCACACCGTCCTCTCTACATGTGTACACAGTATCAGCCCTCATACATCACAACCTCACTATGTGTCCATCACACCGTCCTCTCTACATGTGTACACAGTATCAGCCCTCATGCATCACCTCCTCACTATGTGTCCATCACACCGTCCTCTCTACATGTGTACACAGTATCAGCCCTCATACATCACCTCCTCACTATGTGTCCATCACACCATCCTCTCTACATGTGTTCACAGTATCAGCCCTCATACATCACAACCACACTATGTGTCCATCACACCGTCCTCTCTACATGTGTTCACAGTATCAGCCCTCATACATCACCTCCTCACTATGTGTCCATCACACCGTCCTCTCTACATGTATACACAGTATCAGCCCTCATACATTACCTCCTCACTATGTGTCCATCACACCGTCCTCTCTACATGTGTACACAGTATCAGCCCTCATACATCATCTCCTCACTATGTGTCCATCACACCGTCCTCTCTACATGTGTACACAGTATCAGCCCTCATGCATCACCTCCTCAATATGTGTCCATCACACCGTCCTCTCTACATGTGTACACAGTATCAGCCCTCATACATCACCTCCTCACTATGTGTCCATCACACCGTCCTCTCTACATGTGTTCACAGTATCAGCCCTCATACATCACAACCTCACTATGTGTCCATCACACAGTCCTCTCTACATGTGTACACAGTATCAGCCCTCATACATCACCTCCTCACTATGTGTCCATCATACTGTCCTCTCTACATGTGTACACAGTATCAGCCCTCATACATCATCTCCTCACTGTGTCCATCACACCGTCCTCGCTTCATGTGTACACAGTATCAGCCCTCATACATCACCTCCTCACTATGTGTCCATCACACCGTCCTCTCTACATGTGTACACAGTATCAGCCCTCATACATCACCTCCTCACTATGTGTCCATCACACCGTCCCCTCTACATGTGTACACAGTATCAGCCCTAATACATCACCTCCTCACTATGTGTCCATCATACTGTCCTCTCTACATGTGTACACAGTATCAGCCCTCATACATCACCTCCTCACTATGTGTCCATCACACCGTCCTCTCTACATGTGTACACAGTATCAGCCCTCATACATCACCTCCTCGCTATGTATCCATCACACCATCCTCTCTACATGTGTACACAGTATCAGCCCTCATACATCACCTCCTCACTATGTGTCCATCACACCGTCCTCTCTACATGTGTACACAGTATCAGCCCTCATACATCACCTCCTCACTATGTGTCCATCAAACCTTCCTTTCTACATGTGTACACAGTATCAGCCCTCATACATCACCTCCTCACTATGTGTCCATCACACCGTCCTCTCTACATGTTTACACAGTATCAGCCCTCATTCATCACCTCCTCACTATGTGTCCATCACACCGTCCTCTCTACAGGTGTACACATTATCAGCCCTCATACATCACCTCCTCACTATGTGTCCATCACACCATCCTCTCTACATGTGTACACTATCAGCCCTCATACATCACCTCCTCACTATGTGTCCATTACACCGTCCTCTCTACATGTGTACACAGTATCAGCCCTCATACATCACCTCATCACTATGTGTCCATCACACCGTCCTCTCTACATGTGTACACAGTATCAGTCCTCATACATCAAATCCTCACTATGTGTCCATCACACCGTCCTCTCTACATGTGTTCACAGTATCAGCCATCATACATCATCTCCTCACTATGTGTCCATCACACCGTCCTTTCTACATGTGTACACAGTATCAGCCCTCATACATCACCTCCTCACTATGTGTCCATCACACCGTCCTCTCTACATGTGTACACAGTATCAGCCCTCATACATCATCTCCTCACTATGTGTCCATCACACCGTCCTTTCTACATGTGTACACAGGATCAGCCCTCATACATCATCTCCTCACTATGTGTCCATCACACCGTCCTTTCTACATGTGTACACAGTATCAGCCCTCATACATCACCTCCTCACTATGTGTCCATCACACCGTCCTCTCTTCATGTGTACACAGTATCAGCCCTCATACATCATCTCCTCACTATGTGTCCATCACACCGTCCTTTCTACATGTGTACACAGGATCAGCCCTCATACATCATCTCCTCACTATGTGTCCATCACACCGTCCTCTCTACATGTGTACACAGTATCAGCCCTCATGCATCACCTCCTCACTATGTGTCCATCACACCGTCCTCTCTACATGTGTTCACAGTATCAGCCCTCATACATCATCTCCTCACTGTGTCCATCACACCGTCCTTTCTACATGTGTACACAGTATCAGCCCTCATACATCACCTCCTCACTGTGTCCATCACACCTTCCTCTCTACATGTGTACACAGTATCAGCCCTCATACATCACCTCCTCACTATGTGTCCATCACACCGTCCTCTCTACATGTGTACACAGTATCAGCCCTCATACATCACCTCCTCACTATGTGTCCATCACACCATCCTCTCTACATGTGTACACAGTATCAGCCCTCATACATCACCTCCTCACTATGTGTCCATCACACCGTCCTCTCTACATGTGTACACAGTATCAGCCCTCATACATCACCTCCTCACTATGTGTCCATCACACCGTCCTCTCTACATGTGTACACAGTATCAGCCCTCATACATCACCTCCTCACTATGTGTCCATCACACCGTCCTCTCTACATGTGTACACAGTATCAGCCCTCATACATCACCTCCTCACTTTGTGTCCATCACACCGTCCTTTCTACATGTGAACACAGTATCAGCCCTCATACATCACCTCCTCACTGTGTCCATCACACCTTCCTCTCTACATGTGTACACAGTATCAGCCCTCATACATCACCTCCTCACTGTGTCCATCACACCGTCCTCTCTACATGTGTACACAGTATCAGCCCTCATACATCACCTCCTCACTATGTGTCCATCACACCGTCCTCTCTACATGTGTACACAGTATCAGCCCTCATACATCACCTCCTCACTATGTGTCCATCACACCGTCCTCTCTACATGTGTACACAGTATCAGCCCTCATACATCACCTCCTCACTTTGTGTCCATCACACCGTCCTTTCTACATGTGAACACAGTATCAGCCCTCATACATCACCTCCTCACTATGTGTCCATCACACCTTCCTCTCTACATGTGTACACAGTATCAGCCCTTATACATCACCTCCTCACTGTGTCCATCACACCTTCCTCTCTACATGTGTACACAGTATCAGCCCTCATACATCACCTCCTCACTGTGTCCATCACACCTTCCTCTCTACATGTGTACACAGTATCAGCCCTCATACATCACCTCCTCACTATGTGTCCATCACACCGTCCTCTCTACATGTGTTCACAGTATCAGCCCTCATACATCACCTCCTCACTATGTGTCCATCACACCGTCCTCTCTACATGTATACACAGTATCAGCCCTCATACATTACCTCCTCACTATGTGTCCATCACACCGTCCTCTCTACATGTGTACACAGTATCAGCCCTCATACATCATCTCCTCACTATGTGTCCATCACACCGTCCTCTCTACATGTGTACACAGTATCAGCCCTCATGCATCACCTCCTCAATATGTGTCCATCACACCGTCCTCTCTACATGTGTACACAGTATCAGCCCTCATACATCACCTCCTCACTATGTGTCCATCACACCGTCCTCTCTACATGTGTTCACAGTATCAGCCCTCATACATCACAACCTCACTATGTGTCCATCACACAGTCCTCTCTACATGTGTACACAGTATCAGCCCTCATACATCACCTCCTCACTATGTGTCCATCATACTGTCCTCTCTACATGTGTACACAGTATCAGCCCTCATACATCATCTCCTCACTGTGTCCATCACACCGTCCTCGCTTCATGTGTACACAGTATCAGCCCTCATACATCACCTCCTCACTATGTGTCCATCACACCGTCCTCTCTACATGTGTACACAGTATCAGCCCTCATACATCACCTCCTCACTATGTGTCCATCACACCGTCCCCTCTACATGTGTACACAGTATCAGCCCTAATACATCACCTCCTCACTATGTGTCCATCATACTGTCCTCTCTACATGTGTACACAGTATCAGCCCTCATACATCACCTCCTCACTATGTGTCCATCACACCGTCCTCTCTACATGTGTACACAGTATCAGCCCTCATACATCACCTCCTCGCTATGTATCCATCACACCATCCTCTCTACATGTGTACACAGTATCAGCCCTCATACATCACCTCCTCACTATGTGTCCATCACACCGTCCTCTCTACATGTGTACACAGTATCAGCCCTCATACATCACCTCCTCACTATGTGTCCATCAAACCTTCCTTTCTACATGTGTACACAGTATCAGCCCTCATACATCACCTCCTCACTATGTGTCCATCACACCGTCCTCTCTACATGTTTACACAGTATCAGCCCTCATTCATCACCTCCTCACTATGTGTCCATCACACCGTCCTCTCTACAGGTGTACACATTATCAGCCCTCATACATCACCTCCTCACTATGTGTCCATCACACCATCCTCTCTACATGTGTACACAATCAGCCCTCATACATCACCTCCTCACTATGTGTCCATCACACCGTCCTCTCTACATGTGTACACAGTATCAGCCCTCATACATCACCTCATCACTATGTGTCCATCACACCGTCCTCTCTACATGTGTACACAGTATCAGTCCTCATACATCAAATCCTCACTATGTGTCCATCACACCGTCCTCTCTACATGTGTTCACAGTATCAGCCATCATACATCATCTCCTCACTATGTGTCCATCACACCGTCCTTTCTACATGTGTACACAGTATCAGCCCTCATACATCACCTCCTCACTATGTGTCCATCACACCGTCCTCTCTACATGTGTACACAGTATCAGCCCTCATACATCACCTCCTCACTATGTGTCCATCACACCGTCCTCTCTTCATGTGTACACAGTATCAGCCCTCATACATCATCTCCTCACTATGTGTCCATCACACCGTCCTTTCTACATGTGTACACAGGATCTGCCCTCATACATCATCTCCTCACTATGTGTCCATCACACCGTCCTCTCTACATGTGTACACAGTATCAGCCCTCATGCATCACCTCCTCACTATGTGTCCATCACACCGTCCTCTCTACATGTGTTCACAATATCAGCCCTCATACATCATCTCCTCACTGTGTCCATCACACCGTCCTTTCTACATGTGTACACAGTATCAGCCCTCATACATCACCTCCTCACTATGTGTCCATCACACCGTCCTCTCTACATGTGTACACAGTATCAGCCCTCATACATCACCTCCTCACTATGTGTCCATCACACCGTCCTCTCTTCATGTGTACACAGTATCAGCCCTCATACATCATCTCCTCACTATGTGTCCATCACACCGTCCTTTCTACATGTGTACACAGGATCAGCCCTCATACATCATCTCCTCACTATGTGTCCATCACACCGTCCTCTCTACATGTGTACACAGTATCAGCCCTCATGCATCACCTCCTCACTATGTGTCCATCACACCGTCCTCTCTACATGTGTTCACAATATCAGCCCTCATACATCATCTCCTCACTGTGTCCATCACACCGTCCTTTCTACATGTGTACACAGTATCAGCCCTCATACATCATCTCCTCACTATGTGTCCATCACACCATTCTCTCTACATGTGTACACAGTATCAGCCCTCATACATCATCTCCTCACTGTGTCCATCACACCGTCCTCTCTACATGTGTACACAGTATCAGCCCTCATACATCACAACCTCACTATGTGTCCATCACACCGTCCTTTCTACATGTGTACATAGTATCAGTCCTCATACATCACCTCCTCACTATGTGTCCATCACACCATCCTCTCTACATGTGTACATAGTATCAGCCCTCATACATCACCTCCTCACTATGTGTCCATCACACTGTCCTCTCTACATGTGTACACAGTATCAGCCCTCATACATCACAACCTCACTATGTGTCCATCACACCGTCCTTTCTACATGTGTACACAGTATCAGCCCTCATACATCACCTCCTCACTATGTGTCCATCACACCGTCCTCTCTAAATATGTACACAGTATCAGCCCTCATACATCATCTCCTCACTATGTGTCCATCACACCGTCCTTTCTACATGTGTACATAGTATCAGTCCTCATACATCACCTCCTCACTATGTGTCCATCACACCATCCTCTCTACATGTGTACATAGTATCAGCCCTCATACATCACCTCCTCACTATGTGTCCATCACACTGTCCTCTCTACATGTGTACACAGTATCAGCCCTCATACATCACAACCTCACTATGTGTCCATCACACCGTCCTTTCTACATGTGTACACAGTATCAGCCCTCATACATCACCTCCTCACTATGTGTCCATCACACCGTCCTCTCTAAATATGTACACAGTATCAGCCCTCATACATCATCTCCTCACTATGTGTCCATCACACCGTCCTCTCTACATGTGTACACAGTATCAGCCCTCATACATCACCTCCTCACTGTGTCCATCACACCTTCCTCTCTACATGTGTACACAGTATCAGCCCTCATACATCACCTCCTCACTATGTGTCCATCACACCGTCCTCTCTACATGTGTACACAGTATCAGCCCTCTTACGATGGACTTCTCGCAAGAGATGGGATACACCTCACAAAATCTGGGAAACACACATTCGCCAGAAGACTTGCCACACTCATCAGGAGGGCTTTAAACTAGAAGAAGAGGGGACGGGAGGAGAAACAGCCGACAAGAACATGCAGCAGAAGGACAAACTAATCAAGGATACTAGATGTGGTAAAGAGGACCCAAGACAGGGCACTCAGAAGGAAGCTAAGAAAAAGGAAGCAAAACTTCTTTCCTGCATGCTGACCAACGCAAGGAGCCTGACCAATAAGAGTGAAGATCTGGAGTTGGTAATGTATGAGGAAAAATACGACCTAGTAGGAATAACTGAGACATGGTTAGACGACAGCTATGACTGGGCGGGTAACTTGCCAGGATATGATTTGTTTAGGAGGGATCGTAAAAAAAGGAAAGGGGGCAGAGTCTGTCTATATATAAAGCCCACACTAAGAGAAGATATACAAGAGGGAAATGAAGAGGTGGATTCTCTATGGGTGGAGATACAAGGAGGGAAAAGTAATAAAATCCTCATAGGGGTTTGTTATAAGCCTCCAAATATAACAGAAACCACTGAGAATGTATTATTGAAACAAATAGACAAAGCAGCAAATCCCAATGAGGTGATTATTATGGGGGACTTCAACTACCCCGACATAGACCGGGAAACCGAAACCTGCGGATCTCAGAAAGGAAACCAATTTCTGTCAGTGACCAAGGATAATTATCTGTCACCACTTGCGCAGGGCCCAACTAGAGGGACGGCCCTTCTGGACTTAATGTTAAGCCACAGGCCAGATAGAATAACAGAAGTCCGAGGCGATGGCACCGAGGGAACAGTGACCACAATATAACACAATTCCACTTGTCCTTCAGTAAGGTGCCCTGGAAGGGGGTCACGAAAACGCTGGATTTCAGGAAAGCAAAGTTTGATCAGCTTAGAGAGGACCTTCCCCGAACTGATTGGGACAATGTCCTCAAAAATAGGAGCACAGAAAATAAATGGGAAATATTTAAATCAGTTTTACACCCCCACTGCGAGCTAGCCATACCGTACAGAAATAAAAGGGCTAGGAACAGGAGAACACCAATGTGGCCAAATAAGGGTGTAAAAAGGGCAATAAATAACAAGAACAAGGCATTTAGGAAGCTAAAACAAGAAGGCAATGAAGAAGCATTAAAGAGTTATAGAGAAAAAAATAAAATGTGTAAAAAACAAATACATTTAGCAAAAGTGGAAACTGAGAGACTCATTGCTAAGGAAAGTAAAACAAACCCCAAACTATTCTATAATTATATAAACAGTAAAAAGATTAAAATTGATGGTGTCGGCCCTTTAAAGAACAATGAGGGTGAAATCATAGAGAGCGATGTGGGAAAAGCTAATGTTTTAAATACTTTTTTCTCAACAGTGTTCACACAGGAAAAGGATTTGCCAGAGGAAATGCAGAGTGATAATGTAAACTCCCCATTAAGTATTACCTGCCTAACCCAGGAAGAAGTGCAGGACCGCCTTAGTAAGATGAAAAGGGACAAATCACCAGGCCCTGATGGCATTCACCCTCGGGTATTAAGGGAGTTAAGTAATGTGATAGACAGGCCTCTATTCCTTATATTTATAGACTCTATAGAAACAGGATCTATTCCTTTTGATTGGCGGCAAGCAAATGTGGTACCAATATTCAAAAAGGAGTGTAAAAGGGAACCTGGAAACTATAGGCCGGTAAGCTTAACATCTGTGGTGGGTAACATTTTTGCAGGGTTTCTAAGGGATTCCATTATGGAATATCTCAATGTTAATAAATGTTTAACTCCATATCAACATGGATTTATGAAGGATCGCTCCTGTCAGACTAACCTGATCAGCTTCTATGAGGACGTAAGCTCTCAAATGGACCCAGGAGAATCATTGGATGTCATTTATCTCCACTTCTCTAAAGCATGTGACACTGTCCCACATAAAAGATTGGTCAGTAAGAGGAGAAAGCTTGGGCTAGGGGAAAATGTGTGTAGATGGGTAGGTAGCAGGCTGAGTGATAGAAAACAAAGAGTGGTTATTAATGGGGCATCCTCAGATTGGGCCAGGGTTACTAGTGGGGGACCACAGGGGTCTGTATTGGGCCCCCTACTATTTAATATATTTATTAATGATCTAGTGGATGGCTTACACAGTAAAATATCAGTATTTGCAGATGATACAAACCTATGTAAGGTGTTGTGAGTTCATTTTTCCCTTCACCATTGAGGTCTGATGAACTCCCTCCTCTGGTGAAGGAAGGTAGTGAGGCTGATTACCAAATACCTGGGCAACTAGATGATGACTGGGTGGCTGGAATTGAGGACTGGATATAAGGCAGCCGACGCCCTTCTTTCTGGCTGGTGATCCTGCTGGATTCTTGGAGACCAGTCTGATTCCTGCGTCTCAAAGCTAAGTTTGTCTGCTCTGCTTTGTACACTTCAGTTTTGATTTGGTTTTGCCTTGTTTTTTGGAAATTCTGCCATCCCTGGCTGGGGGTGAGCTGAATTCCATTTTTGTCTCTGATCTGTTGATCTTTTGCTCTGTCTTCAGAATATACCTGAGTGCTGATATAGTCTTTTGAAGCCTAGCGACTTCAGGGCCTGTTTTTCCTATCAGTCGGTTGGCACATTTTGGATAGGGTTTTTGCGGGTGGCAGACAGCACCTTTCCTATCCTGTCCTATTTAGTTAGCTTGGGCCCCATCATTTGCTCAACCTATCTTTCTATCTGTGTTAGTGTTTTCATCTTGCTTCACCGTCATTATATGTTGGGGGCTGCCTATTGCTTTGGGGTCTGCTCTGGGGCAGTTTAGTTTTTCCCCTTTCTGTCTTTAGGCTATGTAGTTCTCCGGCTGTGATCGAGGGGTCTAGGGCACCGTAGGAACACCCCACGGCTACTGCTAGTTGTTGTGGATAGGTTCAGGGGTCTGCAATCCGATAGCTGTCAACCTCTCTGGTTTTTTCTGGACTTAGCTAGTATTTTGTTTTTTTCCTCCTTCGGTGACTCATCATAACAGAATCACCAGCCATACCACAGATCCTAGGGTACTCAATAGCAGGAGAGAATAGTAAAAAAAAAAAAAAAAGTGCCAGAATTTTTTTTTTTTTTGCATATTTTTTCCTATATATCTCTGAGGCCGTAGGGGGAATTTTTCTCTCAATGGAGATGAAGCAATTGCCTGATCATGTGGAGCAGCTCGCTGCTGAAGTGCGGGGAATTTCCGCCTATCTTGCTCATTCACATGCTGCTGAACCAAAGATTCCTACTCCTGATGTGTTTTTTGGGGATCGGTCTAAATTCTTGAATTTCAAGAATAATTGTAAATTATTTTTTGCCTTGAAGCCTAACTCGTCGGGGAACTCCGCGCAGCAGGTTAGAATTGTCATCTATTTGCTGCACGGCGATCCCCAGGATTGGGCGTTTTCTTTGAAACCTGATGATCCTATTCTGAATAATGTGAACACAGTTTTTCAAGCCTTGGGGTTGTTGTATGATGAACCTAATGCTATTGATCAGGCTGAAAAGACCCTGTTGGCATTAAGCCAGGGTCGAGATTCGGCAGAGTTGTACTGTCAAAAATTCCGAAAGTGGGCGGTCCTTACTACCTGGAATGATGGTGCCTTAGCAGCCCTCTTTCGGAAGGGTTTGTCAGAAACTGTAAAAGATACTATGGTGGGATTTCCTGTTCCCTCTGGTCTTGACGATTCTATGTCATTAGCCATTCAGGTGGATCGGTGTTTACGTGAACGCAAAACTACACGAGAGATGTTGCCACCTGTTGAACAAATGCCTGAACCTATGCAATGTGATAGAGTTTTGTCTAGGGCGCAACGTCAGGAGTTCAGAAGGCGTAATTAGGGATGAAGGAAGCAGTAAGCCTCCGAAACGCGTAGGATTGGTTGTTGGTTCTGTCAGTCTTTCTAAGCCGGTCACGTGACTCAACACGTGACTGTGACGTCATGCAAGGTCCTGTACCTTGCCGGCATTAACTGCGTCCCCCGCTGTATGTTCCACTACTAACTGGTAGCGCAACAACTGGGGGAATTGGGCGACTGCTACCGGCCGGAGCATCGCCCGGTATCATAATAGAGGTGACCCCTTTTTGGACTTTACCCAGCACTAGCCTGCATTCTTTCGGACCGTGCATTTTTGGACTGAGAAATATACCACCACTGGTATTCATCAAAATCTATTAGGAGAGAAGTTGCTATGTGCTGAATCCAAGACCGCCATTATCGCCCATGGTATGAACAGTAACCTGGACGGTCAGTATGATGTCTTTTCCTTGGTGATAGATGCATTCATGTATATTGGACATTGCGATTGAGTGTATTTTTTTAAACTGTTATATAGTTTTTATAGCGAGATATATATTTATAATACACCCCCACAGTTATTAAGGGGTATTATTATTATTTTTGCGTACAGACGTATATATAAATTTCTTGGCATTTATTTACTTTCTTTAGAAGAGAGTGGTTCTATGTGGCTATCACTAGCGCAAATTCCTGCTTTATTTTTAATTGTTTTAATATTCAGACAAATAGGTGGCATAGTCTGTCAATTTGCAGCTGTCATACCCCCACTCAGCGCCGTTGGTTGTTAAAAAACTATTTTTTCTTCTGGCAATTACTCTGATCTGCTCCCTGTCCACATTTTCCGCCAAGGCTTTTGTGGATTCGGGAGCAGCTCTGAACCTGATGGACTTGGATTTTGCTAAACGTTGTGGATTTCCTATGACGCCTCTGCGGACGCCTATCCCTTTGAGGGGTATTGATGCTACTCCTTTGGCGAAGAATAAACCTCAGTTTTGGACCCAGGTGGTAATGCGGGTCGCCCCAGACCATCAAGAAAATTGCAGATTTTTGGTGTTGCATAATTTGCATGATACCATTGTTCTGGGGTTTCCCTGGTTGCAAATCCATAATACAGTTCTGGATTGGAAATCTTTGTCTGTGGTGAGTTGGGGTTGTCGGTGTGCCCTTAGTGATGCTCTTGTTTTCTCCACCTCTCCCCAGTCGCATGATGTTCCTGACTATTTGGCGGACTTTTATGATGCATTTAGTGAGAATGAGTCTGCGTCTTTGCCTCCTCATAGGAGTTATGACTGTGCAATTGAGCTGAACCCGGGGTGTAAATTCCCCAAGGGTCGGCTCTTCAATTTATCTGTACCCGAGCACGAGGCTATGCGATCCTATATTAAGGAGGCATTGGAGAAGGGTCATATTAGACCATCCTCTTCACCCTTAGGTGCTGGGTTTTTTTTCGTGGCTAAAAAGGATGGTTCATTAAGGCCTTGTATTGACTATCGTGCCCTCAACAAAATTACTGTTAAATATCAGTATCAGGTACCCCTGATTTCTGATCTATTCTCCAGAGTTAAAGGTGCTTTCTGGTTTACCAAGCTTGACCTCAGGGGGGCGTATAATCTTATTCGCATTAAACATGGGGATGAATGGAAGACGGCGTTTAATACTCCAGAGAGACATTTTGAGTACCTGGCGATGCCTTTTGGGCTCACTAATGCCCCTTCTGTCTCCCAGTGCTTCATGAACGATATATTCCGAGACTTTGTGGATAAATTTTTGATTATCTATCTGGATGATATTTTGATCTTCTCCTAGAATTGGGACTCTCATGTGGAACATGTTCGGACTGTGTTCCGGATTTTGAGGGAGAATTCCCTGTATGTCAAGGGATCGAAATGCCTTTTTGGGGTACAGAGGATTTCATTTTTGGGATTTATTTTGTCTCCGTCAACTATTGAAATGGACCCGGCCAAGGTACAAGCCATTTATGATTGGGTTCAGCCCACTTCTTTGAAGGCCCTCCAGAAGTTTTTGGGTTTTGCTAATTTTTATCGGAAATTTATAGCTAATTTTTCTGGTATTGCCAAGCCATTGACTGATTTGACTAGGAAGGGTGCTGATGTGCTGAATTGGTCTCCGGAGACTGTTTCTTCCTTTCAGGAGCTGAAGCGAAGATTCACTTCTGCTCCGGTTTTGCGGCAACCTGATGTCTCACTCCCGTTTCAGGTGGAGGTGGACGCTTCTGAGATTGGTGCAGGAGCGGTGTTGTCCCAAAAAGATCCTGTGACATCTAAAATGAATCCTTGTGCTTTCTTTTCCCGAAAGTTCTCCCCATCCGAACGTAACTATGATGTGGGGAATCGGGAACTGTTGGCCATGAAATGGGCATTTGAGGAGTGGAGACATTGGTTGGAGGGAGCCAAACACCAAGTCGTGGTCCTTACTGACCACAAGAATTTGATTTACCTGGAGTCGGCCAAGCGCTTGAATCCTAGATAGGCTAGGTGGGCCTTGTTTTTCACACGTTTTGATTTTGTGGTCTCTTTTCTTCCGGGCACTAAGAATGTCAAGGCAGACGCCCCCTCTAGGAGTTTCCTTGCTGATTCCCCTGTTGTGACTAAGCCTGCTACCATCTTAGGTTAGGGGGTAGTTCTTTCTTTCTGCCATCTCGCCCGATTTGAAACGTGCTCTGGAAGAGTTTCAGGAGGACAAACCTGAGCGTTGTCCCAGTGGAAAGTTGTATGTTACTGGCCAGTGGAGGAAGAGAGTGATGTCTGAAGTTCATTGCTCTGCATTGGCTGGTCATCCAGGTATTTTTGGTTCTAGACATCTGGTGAGTCACTCTTTTTGGTGGCCCGCCTTGTCTCATGATGTCAGGAATTTTGTGCAGTCCTGTGGGACTTGCTCCTGGTCTAAACCTTGTTCTCGCTCTAGTGGCTTGTTGATGCCTTTGCCGGTGCCCAGGAGTAGAGTTGAGCGACTTTTGGTTTTTTAGGGTCGCGTTTCGTTTCGTGAAACCCGACTTTTCCAAAAGTCGGGTCGAGCAAGATCGTCCGATTATAGGGAAAAGTCGGGGTCGTCCCGAAACACGAAACCCAATGTAAGTCAATGGGGAATAAAAGTCGGCAGTGAGAGGAGGACAGGAAACACACCAACAGTGCCCATTTGAATGCCAAAAGCATCAATTCTTCTTACTTAAGCTTGTCAACCTTAATTAACTTCATAATACAAGTTACGCACTGAAAAATGGGGGTTATTTGGCTACAGACTGTGGGGGGGGAGGGCTGGCTCCAGGTTTTCATGTGCCCTGGGCGAAAGAGCGCCCCTTTAACACATACCACAACTCATCATGCTCCGATACGGCAGAGAAATAGCGGTATAGTACAATGAAAAATACTTCACTTTTTACATCTCATGATGAGGCCCATCTATTTCTCCATACAGAATCATTGGTCCCATATAATGTTTGAAACAGTATATGATGAGCTCCACATAATGCTACAGTATATGTTGGTCCCCATGGATGAAGCTCCACTGTCTTATGGGCCCAAATAATGCTCCAAACATAATGGGCCCCATTTCTAATGCTCCAGTGTATAATGGGCCCTGTAAATGCTGCTCCAGTGTCTGATGTCCACCTTTGGAATGTTCCAGTGTATGGTGGGCCCCATCTATCATTCTCCAGAGTATAGTGCTCCCCAAAAATTGCTGTCCCAACATTGAAAACAATCAAATAAGTCTCCACGCTAGGGAATCCCTGTACTTGTCTGGACTCCTCGTCGTCCCCATCTTCCATCTCACTGCACAGTATTTCAACCTTGCAAGTGCTGTGATCCTGAGCAAGCAGGGGGGGCCCACTCGTTGGCGACGGCACTGGCACAGGGCCCCTGATAGTACGGTGGTGTGTCTGATGGCGGGTGGGCCGAACCTGCACTTTCATCTGCAGCTTCCTCTTTGTCACTGTGTAAGATGGAACTGTATATGGGAAGGGTAACCTGAGTTTTATCAGGGTCAGATTCAGGCCGTGTAGCGTGCGAGGGGAATGTAGTGGTCTGGGTCAATGTACCAGCAGATTCATCGAGCAGTGGCTGGGCATCAGTGCACTTGTGTCGCCCCCAGGAGTACGGTCGCCACAGTGGCATTACCTTCTTCCTAGGGAGTGTGATGTCATGCTTGGGAGCAACGAACGATCTCTCTAGCAGGTTAACTGATTGGGCGGCATTATTCCCACGAGTCATGACCCTCCAAACAGCGTTCATGAAGGCAAAGTGTTTGTTTTACGTGGGCAGTATGGTTGCAAAGCTGAACCTTAAAGGAATGTCCAGAAGGGCACCACCAGGAGTGGAGCCTACGGTTAAATTCGACTCCACCTGGGAAACCTCAACCATGCCAGCTACAGAACAGATGCACACATTGCAAGCTTAATTCCGTTAACGAACGAGACTCCGTCATGCCCCGCGGTCCGAGTCCGGCTTACTAGAGGGACACGTGAGGCTCTGGAACATGAGATTGGCCAATAACTGGTGTGTCATGCCCTTACATGTCCGTGGCTGCATGTGCGCTACACTGCAAAGGCCAGCGTTTGTCGCTTACAGGTGCAGATAACCCGCTGAACAACGTTAGTGATGGGGATCACTGATTACAATTATTACCCGCGAACAATGATTTCCCAGTAAGTGCAGGTCAACCGCAGTTCCGGAATTAGGCCTAACCGTCATTCCTGAAAAAATGAAAAACTTACGTGTGCAAACCACAGGTGCTGTAGCTTGCTTAACAGCTCGCCAGCCGTTCTCACGCCCAGTATGGATTACACGTGATTGCACAAAGGTGAGAAAGGGTACTGTATCCCTGGATAACATGTATGGATAGCGTACACATTCAAAAGATATGTCTATACATCAGGAGGCAGGCTCAGACGGTGTTAGGCCCAGTATGGCTTGCACGTGATTGCACAAAGGTTAGAAAGGGTACCGTATCCCCGGAAAACATGTATGGATAGCGTACACATTCAAAATATATGTCTATACATCAGGAGGCAGGCTCAGACGGTGTTAGGCCCAGTATGGATTGCACGTGATTGCACAAAGGTGAGAAAGGGTACCGTATCCCCGGATAACATGTATGGATAGCGTACACATTCAAAATATATGTCTATACATCAGGAGGCAGGCTCAGACGGTGTCAGGCACAGTATGGATTTGACGGCCCAGACTACACAGCGGAGGAGCAGGGAGAGGTAAAGATTGCAAATGCTGGGGCCCTGCCCAAGCAAGGGGGGCCCACTCGTGGGCGTCGGTACTGGCACTGGGCCCCTCATAGTACGGCGGTGTGTCTGACGGTGGGTGTGCACCACCACCGTCAGAGACACTTGATTGCACTATGAGGGACCCTGTGCCAGTGCCTGCGCCCAAGAGTCGGCCTACCCAACTGTCCAGGGCAACGGCACTCGCACGGTGTCGTGCGGTAGGTGGTGACCCCGGCCATGGGGGGGGAGGCAGCACAGTTAGGGAGTTTTAGAAAGTGGCATATGTTGATGTTGGACATTCAGCTGATGCAAAAGGCGAAATAGGTCAAGTACCAGGAAGAGGTGGACCAAAGCAAGCCATTTTTCTGTCACCCTATGTGTCATCAGGGGAAGGTGGGACAAAATCCTTGGAAACCCATGCATGGTTCATTTTAATGAAGGTTAGATCATCCACATTTTGGGTTGACAGACGGGTCCTTTTTTCTGTCAGGATTGATCCAGCTGCACTGAAGACTCTTTCCGATAGCACACTTGCAGCTGGGCAAGCGAGCTCCTGTAAGGCATATTGTGCCAATTCAGGCCAGGTGTCCAGTCCACAGCATTGTCTTGAAACCCCTGTCTCCAACGCCACTTCTGCTGTGTGCACCATGAACACCTCTGCCAAGCTGCCCCGGCCCGTAAGGCTCGTGTGAGAACCATCACCGCTGCTGTGTGCTGGGAATGCCTCAAGCAACCGATTTACCAGAGTTGCTTGTTTATTAGCCAATATTAGGTCAAGGTTCTCCTGTGGCATGATGTTTTGTAATTTGCCTTTATAGCGTGGATCCAGGATGCTGGCCAACCAGTAGTCATCATCGTTCATCATTTTGGCAATGCGGGGGTCCCTTTTTAGGATCCGCAAGGCATAATCTGACATGTGGGCCAATGTTCCCGGTGTCAATGATGCACTGTGAGTGCTGGTTGGAGGAGCACTTTCTGGCAAATCCACATCCCTCCAGTCACGCACAAACCCTGTACCAGACCTTGCCACGCCAACATTTTCACTTGCCCCACGAGATGCATCCTCCTCCCCTAAGTAATCATCCCCATCATCATCCTCCTCCTCCTCTTCTTCCTCCACCTCGTCCAGGAGAGGTCCCTGAGCAGACAATGGCTGAATGTCATCAAGGATTCCCTCCTCGTCAACATTGGCTGCAGAAGCCTGCTCCTTAAGGTGCGTCAAAGTTTGCATGAGCAGACGCATAAGTGGGATGCTCATGCTTAGGATGGCGTTGTCTGCGCTTACCAGCCGTGTGCATTCCTCAAAACACTGAAGGACTTTACAGAGGTCTTTCAGCTTCGACCACTGCACACCTGTCAACTCCATGTCTGCTCTCAAAGTGCCTGGCCATGTATCCTCCCACAAATGCATTACAGCCTGCCTCTGTTCGCACAGCCGCTCAACCATGTGCAGGGTGGAGTTCCACCTTGTTGCAATGTCGATAATGAGGCGGTGGTTGGGAAGGTGGAGCAATCGCTGCAGCTTCTGCATACGAACGGAGTGTACAGGCGACCGGCGGATGTGCGCGCACAGTCTTCGCACCTTCTGGAGCAGGGCTGTTAACTCCGGATAATTTTTGAGGAAGCACTGCACCACCAGGTTCAAGGTGTGAGCCAAGCAAGGTATGTGGCTGAGTTTTGAAAGGGCTATGGCTGCCACAAAATTACGGCCGTTATCACTAACTACCTTGCCTGCCTCAAGATGTACACTGCCCAGCCATGACTCAGTTTGTCGCTTCAAGTACTCGGCCAGCACCTCGGCGGTGTGTCTGTCGCCCAAACACATCATCTGCAACACAGCCTGCTGACGCTTTCCACTAGCTGCTCGATAGGGGGAAACATCGTGTGCAACAGTGGCAGCTGCAGATGGAGTGCTCGTACGACTGCGCTCTGTGGACGAGCTTTCGCTTCTGGAGGAGGAGGAGGGTCGAACGCCTACAGCCAACTGTTTCCTATACCGTGGGCTAGGCAGCACTGTCCCACCACCGCTGTCCCCTGTGGACCCTGCATCCACCACATTAACCCAGTGCGCAGTGATGGACACGTAACGGCCCTGGCCATGCCGACTGGACCATGCATCAGTTGTGAGGTGCACCTTTCCACTCACTGACTGCTTGAGTGCATGGACAATGCGGTCTTTTACATGATGGTGGAGGGCTGGGATGGCTTTGAGAGAGAAGAAGTGGCGACTGGGTAGGTCATAGCGTGGTACTGCATAGGCCATGAGTTCGCAGAAAGCTGCGCTTTCCACCAACTGATAGGGCATCATCTCAAACGAGATTAGTTTGGCAATGTGGGCGTTCAAACCCAGTGTACGCGGATGAGAGACTGAGTACTTTCTTGACCTACTCATAGTGTCTGGGAGGGTGAGCTGGACTTGAGAGCTGCATATGGTGGAAGTAGCGGTGGACAGGGCGGACTGAGAGAGGGTTGATGATGGTGATGGAGTTGGTGTTCTTTCTGATGGCCTAGATTCAGTATTTCGTTGATATAACAGTGGGATTCCCTGACTGCTGTGGCCTTGCAACGACACCTCAACATTTGCTGCTGTGCTAACCGGTGGGCTTACAGTGGGGGAAACAATGTAGCGTTGCTGACTACCTTCTTTGTGATCAGTTGCACATGTGGCACTTGAGGTTTGGTGTTGTGTCCACGCTTGCAAGTGCATGCTGGTTAAATGTCTAAGCATGCAACTGGTATTCAAATTTTTCAGATTTTTCCCTCGGCTAAAGGTCTTTGCGCACTTCTTACAGATAACCTTGGCCTGATCATGAGGATTTTGTTCAAAAAAGTGCCACACTGCACTCTTCCTACTTTGGCAGACATTTTGCGGCCTAGCACGCTGTGATCTTTTGACCCTCTGGACAAGCTGTCCAGCAACTCTTTTGATTTTTGGAACCTATCTTTGGAGTGATCCGGGCCTGCCAGATAACAGCTGTTGCGATGTCGATGTCTGCTGTGGATGCTCCTCATCTGAGCTATTGGAAGCAGCACCCTCTTCCCCCAATGGATGCCAATCTGGGTCAACAACTGGGTCATCCATCACCTCCTCTTCAATGTCATGTGCACCTTCCTCTGTGTCACCGTGTATGGTGGTATAGTGTGCGGGAAGGGGCACCTGAGTCTCATCAGGGTCAGAATCTGGCTCTGTACACTGCGAGGACAATGTAGTGCTCTGAATGAATGTACCAGCAGAATCATCTATCAGCGGCTGTGCATCAGTGCACTCCATGTCAGATTCATCTTGGCCTGGGTAATTCACCATTTCACTTGATAATCCAGGCATGGTATGTGAAAACAGCTCCATGGAGTAATCAGTAGTATGGCCTGCGTCATCCTTCAATCTTGGTTGGGGTGAAGGACACAAGGAAAGGTGTGGTTCATGAACATGAGCCTCCAATGACGACTCAGTGCTTTTACTTTTTACAACTTCAGAAGAGGAGGCGATAGAGCTGGAGGCTGAGTCAGCAATGTAAGACAAAACTTTTTCCTGATGCTCTGGCTTTAAAAGCGGTTTGCCAACTCCTAGAAAACTAAGCGTTCGAGGCCTTATGTAGCCAGACGATGACGCAGGGTCAGCACCTCCTGCATTCGGCCCGAATTTTGCTCTTGCCACTACCATCAGATCCACCACCAACACCATCATTACCAGCTGCCAACCCCCGCCCAATTCCACGGCCTCTTCCACCAGTCTTCCTCATTTTTTGTAGAAATGTAGACGAAATCCAACAAACTATATAGTAATGTAAAACAAGGTACAAGGTGTCTATAGGACAGGGGAGATTTTGAATTTCTGCACACACTTGTGGACACTGGACACTTATGGATTGTGTGAGGCCCACTGAATATCAGAGCGCTATGTCACAGGCTCGATGGCACAGGTGTGAAAAAAGTGACTACAGGATCACAGAGATTTTGAATTTCTGCACACACTTGTGGACACTGGACACTTATGGATTGTGTGAGGCCCACTGAATATCACAGCGCTATGTCACAGGCTCGATGGCACAGGTGTGAAAAAAGTGACTACAGGATAAGGGAGATTTTTGAATTTCTGCACACACTAGTGGACACTGGACACTTTTGGATTGTGTGAGGCCCACTGAATATCAGAGCGCTATGTCACAGGCAGAAATTGGCTAGTGTATCACAAACTACAAGGTGTATGTAGAATTGGGCAGAATAGGAATCTCCCTAGATTGTAGGTCTGTAAGAACGGAACAAGTCCTCCACTTATCCTTCCACAGTGACACACAGATAGCTTCACTGTGGCCGTGATAACAGCCGTTACACGGTACTGAGAGGAGCGTGCACGTACACGGCTGTCCGGTGTACGTAAAATTGTCAAGCTCCGTGTTTTTTTAAGTATACGGACTGACACACGCTGTCTCTCTCTAGTTTTGAATGTGATCAAACAGCAAATATATTTAACTGTTTGAAAGCTAGACAAAACTAGTAGGTGCAGGTCTGTAAGAACGGAACATGTCCTCGACTTATTCTCACAGAGTGACACACAGATAGCTTCACTGTGGCTGTGATAACAGCCGTTACACGGTACTGTGTGAGGAGCGTACACCGCTGTATGGTGTGAAAAAATGCACGCTCAGTACCTCAGCAGGACAAAAAAAAAAAATTGGGATTGCTTTTAAAAAAGCAGTTTGCAGAGCAGTGGGGAAACAGCAATGCAGCTGTCAGGAAGCCTTAGAAGGCAGCCTAACAACCAACACCGCTGATCCACCACAATATAGCCTCCCCTTGCACTGCACACACAGTGACTGGTGTGTTGTGCAGGCCAAATTGCTAACAGCAGAAGCAGTTTTTTTTTCTTCTTCCCTGCCTAACGCTCTCCCTGCAGAATCAGCAGCAGCAACCTCTCCCTATGCTAAGATCGGCAGAAGTAAGATGGCGGTCGGCGTGCACGCCCTTTTATAACCCCTGTGACGCCCACCAAAGCAAGCCAATCACTTGCATGCCCTTCTGAAAGATGGTGGTGACCCCTGCCTATGTCATCACGTTGCCCACAGTGTCCGTGGATCCTGATTGGCTGAAAAAGAGCGCAAAACAAACTTTTGAAACGCGACTTTGGCGCGTAAGTCGCCGACCTTGTGGCCGACCTCATCCTAGGGTCGGGTTTCGTTTCATGAAACCCGACTTTGCCAAAAGTCGGCGACTTTTGAAATTTTTCGACCCGTTTCGCTCAACTCTAGTAATGAAGCTGTTACCAGTCGGGGGAGCACAGCTGCGTCTTCTGTAACCGAGCTCCGCGCTGATGACTCTGGGCGGGATGACTCAGGGACGGGGGCAGGGGCCTCGCTCAACTCTGCGTACACCATAGGACCCTCCGCGGCCAGACCTTCCGATACGCTGGAGGCTGCGTGCCGCGGCAGAATGGTGGGGGCCGCTTGTGAAGCCACCGGCAGGGCCAGGGGAACTCTCACCTTCCCCGGCTCCGCGGCCTCCATTACGTCACCACGTGGCTCTTCCCGCAGTCTCTGCTCCTCAACTCGTTGTCCCGCGGGGCTAGCCTTCAGGCTCAGGGACTCCGCGGGGAAGTTCTCCGCCGGTATCAATGGCGGCCGCTCCTTCTGGCTCCGCACAGGCTCCGCTTCCTGCCCGTGGATCTGAAGATGACGTCTTCTGGCGCAGCTCAGTATCCCACCGCCATTGCCACTCCAGGCGGCCGATGCTCCAACACCCGCAGCGTCTCATACCGTCCGGTGGGCAGCAATCGAATGGCGCCAAGCAGCCACACCCAAGCTTTTCTTCGGTGTCACTCCCTCTGTGGGGTGGGGTGTCGGCAGGCCTCTCCACCCACCTGTCAGGGTCCAATATATGGAAGTGTTGGTCTCTGGGCACATTCCGCTTCCCTTTGGGGTACGTTGGAGGGGGTCCCAGTCCATTCTGAACAACTGCGAACACCCGGACCTCTCCTCTACGCTGAAGCATTACCGCCATACTGCACAGTACCTGGTACCGCCCCGGATTCTCTGCTGGCCACACAGATCAGCCACAGCGCTCCCCATTTGTATTCCACAGGTAGGTAATTTGTAATCCACAGGTGACTGTAATCCAAGCAGAGTAATCCAAGTCTTTTTCCATTCTTTGAGGCAGGTCTGCAGCAGAAGATGACGTATTAGCGGCGTTGATCCTGCCAACTACGCCAAGTGTAGGGTCGGTGGGCCGAGCTGGGGGTGGTCCCTCTCTTAGCGTGCAGAGATGTAACAGAGACACGATGGAGGCAAATGTCGGGTACAACAGGTCCAAGTTTTATTCTCTCTTGCCGCCCACTTGACGGCCTCCGCAGTGCACTGCACTTCAATGCACTTCTTCACTTTACTTATCGGTCCTCCGTACCCAGAGCCGCTTCCCGCACACCGTACTTTACACTGGGGACGTGTATGTATACACCGTTCACTCTTCAATGCTCCTGTCAGATCCGTCACTGTGGCCGCCTTAGGCCCGTAAACCAACAGTACTTCTACTGATCAGTCATCTCTCTCAATACGGTATGCTTTACCTCCGTGCCTTGTCTTTTCTGCGGTACTTTCCTGTCAGGACCACCCCCCTGATGTTCTCTCTCCTCAGTTCCCCCTGCTTTGGTTTTCCTCAGAGTGCACAAACTGTCGTAGTCCTCCTGTCACTTGAGCTCCCCCTGGGGACTGGAACTTTCTGGAACCCTCCCTCAAATTTATATTTTTCCTGGTTCCCTGTAACTCCGCCCCCATGACCAACGGTTTCCTAAGCCTCAAGCTGATGTCAAGTCCTTTGCTCGCACTCCTCCCTGCCCTCTAATGGTCAACCCAAGGTACTGCATGTCCACTACACTTTCCTAGCTGTTTCCCCACTGTAGTAACTGACAACTATCTGAACTGTGCAAACCTTTCCTTCTCTATACTGACAGGACCGTCCGTCCGGTCACCTTCCCTACATACACATCTCCAATCATACAGACGTCTGTGGTGGTCACACATCCCTGATCATACAGACAGACCATTGACCTCTGTGGTGCAGTTATTGAACTCCGCACACATTTATACATTTTCTACAGTCACAATGTTCTATAATAAAGAGAAAACTAATAAAAAATACAGAGCTGTTTTCTGGGGTTCAGAGACATGATGCTGCAGAAGAGACATTGTTGATCTCCACACATCCACAGCGGGAATGCTTCAACATGACGAAGGAAAAAAAGATATTGTGTCGACATAAGAGTCTGTTATAATCAGATGGGGGCTATAGACTGGAGACCATGGACAGATATGACAGTTTATCAGTTGGGTGTCATCACCATCAATGCATCACAGTATACCCAACCAGTCAATGGTAGTAGCCAGATTCTGACCATGTGACCAAGTCTCCCATCTTGGCATGTGCAATGTGACCATGTCTTCCCTCCCACCTGTTGTGAGGAATGTGACTATGTCTTCCCCTCAGATATGGCCAAAGTGACCATGTCTTACCTTGCCCCCTGGTAT
The DNA here is from genome assembly GCF_039654945.1 of Dendrobates tinctorius. Taxonomy (NCBI): domain Eukaryota; kingdom Metazoa; phylum Chordata; class Amphibia; order Anura; family Dendrobatidae; genus Dendrobates; species Dendrobates tinctorius. The sequence goes on from NW_027361942.1 coordinate 227,768, forward strand.
GAGCAAAGTGGATGCTTTCACCTACCCATCCAAGGGGTATGGACAATGTGACTGTCTCCTTACAACCCTCCATGTCTGGGTAATTTGACAGGGGCCCCCCTTCAGGTATGGGCAATGTGACCATTTCTCCCCCCTTTGGTATGGACAATGTGACTGTCTCCTTACAACCCTCCATGTCTGGATAATTTGACAGTGTGTCCCCTTTCAGTTATGGGCAATGTGACCATGACTACCCACCAGGTTTATTGGCAATATGACATCTCCCCCTTGGGTATGGGCAATGTGACCACATCTCCCTCTTGGGTATGGGCAATCAATGTGGTGATTCCTGCCCCTCCGGTATGGGCAATGTGACCATGATGCCCCACCTCTGTTGTAGTCAATACGACCATTTCTCCCGCTCCAGTATGGGCAATGTGACCATTGTTACCCCCTTTCATATGGGCAATCAATGTGGTCATTCCTGCCCCTCCGGTATGGGCAATGTGACCATTTCTCCCCCCTTTGGTATGGGCAATGTGACCATTTCTCCCCCCTTTGGTATGGGCAATGTGACCATTTCTCCCCCCTTTGGTATGGGCAATGTGACCATTTCTTCCTCCGCTCTTAAGGTACGGTCACACTTTGCGATGTATCAGTGATCCCGACCAGTGATATGACGCGGTCAGGATCGCTGGTGCATCGCTAAGTGGTCACTAGTGAGCTGCCACACAGGCAGACCTCACCAGCGACATCGCAGGGGTCGGGGGTCGCTACTTACCTGTCAGACGCGGAGATCCTGCGTCCTCCCGCCCGCGTCCACGTGTCGCTCGTCTCTCCACAGGAAGCGCCGCAGGAAGCTGACGACGAGAAGCGGTCCTGGACGTTCTCGGGCGATCAGCGATAACCAGCGGGGAGCGGTCGTAGGTAAGTATCACACACAGCGATGTTGCTAGCAATGTCGCTATAACGTCACAAGTTATAGCGATATTGCTAGAGATATGCTTAGTGTGACAGTACCTTTAGGCTGGTATCACATTTGCGTCTGTGTGTGCAGCGTTTGATCCGCATAGATCTGCATGCGTCATGCGTACATATATTTAACATGGTGTACGCAGGGACATGCGTTTGCATGCGTTCGCTTATGGATGTGTACGCATGCACCATTTCGTGGTCTGTGGTGGGGTCCGGCGAACGCAACATGTTGCATCTTTTGAGGCGTCAAAACTCCATTAAATATGCGCAGGCATGCGCATGCAAATGAGTGCATAAAAAAACGCATTACTGTCTACAGGAACGCATTGGTATGCAATGACATGCGTACGCTTGCGTTCGATACGCATGCGTTATTCAGAATGAGCAGGTCCAGGAAATGGTTTATTCCACCCCCAAAACAAAGCTGTATAAAAAAAAGGGTGTGGGCACTGGAAGTCCAGCACTCTCCAGCCTCTGGAGGCGATAGTTACTGCTTTGCTGATCTGAAGACTCTGGATTTCACTCTGGATGTGAGTATAGGAGCTATGAAATGTCTGTCTGTTTCTCTCACTGCAGTCCTCACGTCTGTCTCTCTTGCAGCATTCCTCATCAAGATGTCCTCCAGTGAAGAGCAGACCTCCCAGAGTGGACAGGACTGATGAAGTGAGGACATTTGCTACTGATTGGTAAGTATTGACTGTCAATATGACACATGTGGTAAAATCATGTATTTTTTTACAGAACAGTTCCAGTTCGGCAGAGCAGGAGCTGACTCAGGCCCAAGTTCAGGTGGAAAGACGGCGTGTAAGTATTCTTGCCGGTTTTTGTTTTATCTTTACAACTATATTAATGTGTTTCTTTGATTTGTAGGTTCCACATCATGAAGCCACCATTGACAGTGACCTCCTAATCACATTGGTGCATGATCGAGTTCCGTTGTGGGACACCTGGGATCAGCGACACTCGGACACTGTTGTCATTCGGCGGCTATGGGATGACGTGGCCAGATCGCTGTTGGATGATTGGGACCATGCCAGGCCACAAGTCAGAAAGGATTTTTGTAAGTATTGCAATGTGGTCTGATGCGGCAGTGAACCTGTAAAGGTGCATTGTTTTACAATTTCTTTTTCCCCCTTCACAGTGAAGAGAGTCAAAGTCCGGTGGCATTCGATGAAGGATCGCTTCAATAAGGACATGAGAGAGGAGAGTCGGGTTCGAAGTGGTGCTGCTCAAACTATTTCAAAATACAAGTACCATCGTAGTCTCTCCATCCTGAGGCCTGTGGTTGGTCATTGAACGTAAGTATTTTTGTGCTGTATTCCGTGATATAACATCTGAATTTTTCTTTTCCTCGGGATATGTTGGCGCTTTAAATATTTTTTTTGTAGTAATGTTTTTCATTTCTTTTTCAAATAGAACCTGGAGCAGCACCGCTGAAACACGATCGTCCTCTGTTGGAGTGGCCACTCATCGAACAGCCACTGAACAGTCCCAATCATCCACCAGCGATGCAGCAAGTGGGCAGGCTTCACAGGCTGGAGAACAGGAAGCTGGTCCTTCAGGTTTTCCCCTGTTCCAGTCCTCTGCCACAGGTTTTTTTTTGCTCTTCTCGCCAGCGGCAGAAGGCCTGGAACTGGCCACTCATGTCCAAGTTTGTTGACATAGGCTTGGTCATACAGAATAGCCTAAAGGCCATTGGAGACAGACTGAAAAGTGGGTTCGCGCATGTAAACTCACTTTTCAAGGAAGTCAACCTTCGCCTTGACCGCCTGGAAGCCGACCTTCAGAGACCGGCACAACATTTTTTTGGCTATAGAGAGTGGCATGTCGGAAAACCTTACACCTGATCTCTAGCTGAATGTGCTGCAGGCCTGCCATGCTGCTTACAGCCAGGCTGTGCAGACTCGGTACTTTCAGCAGCCACACATGGCATTTCCGGCTGTTCCACCAATATCCAGGTTCACCACCATGCCGAGTCCTGCTGCACACCTGTCTCAAGCCACCACCATGCTGAGTCCTGCTGCACATCATTCTACCTCCACCACCATGCCAAGTCCTACTGCATACCAGTCTACCTCCACCACCATGCCGAGTCCTGCTGCATGCCTGTCTACCTCTACCACCATGATGAGTCCTGCTGCATGCCTGTCTACATCCACCACCATGGTGAGTCCTGCTGCACACCAGTCTGCCTTCACCACCAGGCCGTCCTGCTGCACACCAGTCTACCTCCACCACCTTGACGAGTCCTGCTGCACACCAGTCTACCTTCACCACCATGACTAGTCCTGCTGCACACCAGCCTCAAGCCATCACTCCCACCCTCCAAAATAAACAAACAGAAGGCCAGTACCAGTTCAGCACAGCAAACCAAGAAGACTACAACCATCAAACGTACCCCCAAAACTCTCCTACCACCTCCACCCTCACCTTCCCATGTGTCTGTTTTCTAATTTGTCTCTCTCTTCCCACGATTCCATTTCTAATCTGTCTACTTCCATCCTTGACCTCTCCCACACATTTTTTAGGGCCTTCCCCTGGAACTCCTTCATCATCCACACGTTAGCCAATCATCCCAGCTCCACACCCATGTCCATAATATTTCACCCTCCCACATGCCCTAAAGCTAATTTTTTATTGTTTGCACATTCACAGTGTTCTTTATCTCTGTATGCGCCGTCGCCGCAAACACACACTTATGTGTATTGTATTGTTGAGGGAATTTGGAACAGGTGTTTCACTATAGGTTTTTTATTATTAAAGTTAGCAAACATTACAGGAAAATTTTAACATTACAGGTACATTTTAGCAGCTTAAACCATTTGGTCTTGCCATGCCAGACGTCCATTATCAGAAACAAAGTATGCAGCAAATGTTTCCCTCATTTGGGCAACTTCCACTGAAGTCCTCAGAGGGTGATCTTGGTAATCACGCAATGTGGTAGTAACAGGTTCCTCTAGTTCTAAGTTTGATCGCTCTTTGTGCAGAATAACACACGCTTTCACAACCTCATTTATAGTATCATTTTTTAGATTAATGGCTGTTCCCAAAATGCACCATTTAGAGACCAGCAATCCAAAGGCAAACGCCACAGTTCTTCGTGCCCTTGTCAAGTTGGTAGTTGTAAATGTTTTTTGTGTGATTTAAGTCCCGACTTGAGTAAGGTTTTAGGAGGTTGGCACACATTTGTAACGCTTCATCCCCAACCACAACAAACGGCATTGGCCGTCCTTCAGTGTTCGGAAGAGGTCATGGCTGTGGAAAATTGAAATAATTTCCATAAAAACATTGGCCCATGTCAAAGTTTTTAAAAGTCTGAGAGTCATTTCTTCGTCAAAATGAGCCAATGTTGTCTACAGTCAGCATCTGCAATCGCCATCAGAACAATAGAAAAGTATTTTTTATAATTAAAACACTCGGAACCACTTCCAACTGGTTTCTTAATGCGAATGTGTTTGCCATCCACAGCCCCCAAACAGGAAAATTACAAATGTCCATAAATTTTGCAGCATTTTCCAGCCACAGTTCAGTTGTGGGTTGGGGGAGGAATTCTGCATGTAGAACGTCACATAACGTACAGCAGGTGTCTGCAACAATCCCAGAAAGGGTGGACACTCCAATCCGGAATTGGAAATGGAGAGAGGATAAGGTCTCTCCGGTAGCCAGGAATCTGCGGAACAGAAAATGGAAAAATCAATAGATGGCTTTTAGAACAATAATGACAGGTGTTTCTTTTTCAAAATTACGTACCTTAGAGTCACCAACAGACGTTCCTCAGCAGGAATTGCTCGCCGTAGCTGTGTGTATCCTGCCTGGTGATGGATCCTCGCACACGTTGCAGCAACTCATCGAATCTCTCTTCCGACATCCTCGTGTAGTTGAAAAACTTCTCAGGGTTTGCACGCAGCTAGTGTACGAGTGGTAGGCTCCACGGCTCTCTTGGACTTCAACGATGGGGTGTTGCCAGTCGTCTTCTCCGTCTTTCTCTTTTTCTTTCTTTATAACAAGCCACAGCAAAGGCATAAGCCAAATTCAAATCCAAATCCAGATTACGATATAAGCTGTCCATGCGAAGATCCATCTTGCAGCAGGATACTGCAGCAAAAGATGAGGATTTCATCTGTACAAGGGTCTATATATAGAGAACGTCTATGAGACACACCCATTGGATGTGGCTTGTGTCAAGGAAATTCTCCTGGAAAAGCATTGTCCTATCAAAAGCATGCGCATAATTAACGCAAACGCATGCAAACGCGTTTTTTGACGACGTATGTAAGATGATGATGAAAAAAATGCCGCTTTAGCATGCGTTTTGACATGCGTTTGCGCATGCAGATGATACGCTGCGCACATATACGTAAATGTGAACCAAGCCTTATAGGCAAAGTTACCATTTCTCCCCCCTTTGGTATGGGCAATGTGCCCATTCCTCCTCCCTTTTGTAGGGCAATGTGACCATTTCTTCCCCCTTTTGTATGGGCAATGTGACCATTTCTCCCCCCTTTTGTATGGGCAATGTGACCATTTCTCCCCCCTTTTGTATGGGCAATGTGACCATTTCTCCCCCCTTTTGTATGGGCAATGTGACCATTTCTCCCCCCTTTTGTACGGGCAATGTGCCCATTCCTCCTCCCTTTTGTACGGGCAATGTGACAATTTCTCCCCCCTTTTGTATGGGCAATGTGACAATTTCTCCCCCCTTTTGTATGGGCAATGTGACCATTTCTCCCCCCTATTGTATGGGCAATGTGACCATTTCTCCCCCCTTTTGTATGGGCAATGTGACCATTTCTCCCCCCTTTTGTATGGGCAATGTGACCATTTCTCCCCCCTTTTGTATGGGCAATGTGACCATTTCCCCCCCTTTTGTATGGGCAATGTGACCATTTCCCCCCCTTTTGTATGGGCAATGTGACCATTTCCCCCCCTTTTGTATGGGCAATGTGACCATTTCTCCCCCCTCTGCTGTGGGCAATGTGACCATTTCTCCCCCTTTTTGTATGGGCAATGTGCCCATTCCTCCTCCCTTTTGTACGGGCAATGTGACCATTTCTTCCCCCTTTTGTATGGGCAATGTGACCATTTCTCCCCCCTTTTGTACGGGCAATGTGCCCATTCCTCCTCCCTTTTGTACGGGCAATGTGACCATTTCTCCCCCCTTTTGTATGGGCAATGTGACCATTTCTCCCCCCTTTTGTATGGGCAATGTGACCATTTCTCCCCCTTCTGCTATGGGCAATGTGACCATTTCTCCCCCCTTTTGTAGGGGCAATGTGACCATTTCTCCCCCCTTTTGTATGGGCAATGTGACCGTTTCTCCCCCCTTTTGTATGGGCAATGTGATCATTTCTCCCCCCTTTTGTAGGGGCAATGTGACCATTTCTCCCCCCTTTTGTATGGGCAATGTGACCTGTTATGTGTTACGGAACCACTTAGCACCCAGAATATGTTGTGCAGTTATATGTATAATAGGTTTCATGGGAGATGCATGTCCCTAATGCATCAGCCCACAGGCTGTGCCCAGCCCCCCCCCCACCTTTGTAATTCCCAGTGTAAATATCGGCAGGCTCCGGCCACCTGCGGCTATTGTAATGTATGTCTGGCCTGCCGCATTTCTATTGGCCTGCCCTCTGTATCTGTGTGATATATTCTGTGTCCTGTGAGTAAAGTGTTGTCAGACTGGAAATACGTGGAGAAGCAGTGATCTTTTATATGCGCCCATGTAACCAAGGAATTCCAGCCAGCGTCCTTCATTCAGACTCCAGCCAAAGCAGAGTGGACCTCCGGAAACACGGGGTGGTACTGAAAGAGGTACCTGAGATTGGAAGACCCCGTTACATTACCATTTCTTCCCCCTTTTGTATGGGCAATGTGACCATTTCTCCCCCCTTTTGTATGGGCAATGTGACCATTCCTCCCCCCTCTGCTGTGGGCAATGTGACCATTTCTTCCCCTTTTTGTATGGGCAATGTAACCATTTCTCTCCCCTCTGCTATGGGCAATGTGACCATTTCTCCCCCCTTTTGTATGGGCAATGTGACCATTTCTCCCCCCTCTGTTATGGGCAATGTGACCATTTCTCCCCCCTCTGCTATGGGCAATGTGACAATTTCTCCCCCCTTTTTTTGGGCAATGTGACCATTTATCCCCTTCTATTATGGGTAATGTGACCATTTTGACCTCTCTGGGATGGGCAATGTGACCATTTCTCCCCTTTTGTATGGGCAATGTGACCATGTTGACCACTCCGGGACGGGCAATGTGACCATATTGACCTCTCTGGGATGGGCAATGTGACCATGTTGACCTCTCTGAGGTGGGCAATGTGACCATGTTGACCTCTCTGAGGTGGGCAATTTGACCATGTTGACCTCTCTGAGATGGGCAATGTGACTATGTTGACCTCTCTGGGATGGGCAATGTGACCATGTTGACCTCTCTGGGATGGGCAATGTGACCATGTTGACCTCTCTGGGATGGGCAATGTGACCATGTTGACCTCTCTGGGATGGGCAATGTGACCATGTTGACCTCTCCGGGATGGGCAATGTGACCATGTTGGCCTCTCTGGGATGGGCAAAGTGACCATGTTGACCTCTGTGGTATGGGAAAAGTGACCATGTTGACCTCTGTGGTATGGGCATGGTGACGATGATTCCCTATAGTTACTTGCAATGTGACCATTTCTCACATAGTGACTCATTTTGTTAAAGTGTTTCTATATTTTTAATTTTCGTTTGTTCTCTTCCATTTCTTCCTGGAGTTTATAGTTTGTGTATGTCCTCTCCAAAGACTGTCAATAAGTGGCTACACAGAAGTCACCCTCCTACGTGGATGGTGTAATAATACAGCTATGGCATCTTAGACGTCACCCCGGAACTAATGGTACATAGGTCTGGATCCCAGTCACACACTCAGGTGTAGTGTCCTTCTCTATAAAAGTGCATATAGTCTGTATGTGACAATCACAATGAGGAAGTTTCACGGTGGCTGATCTGACCGCGCTGACGGATGACTACCGACACTTGGACTGCATGCCAGGCTTCAGATGCATGCTGCAGATGTCATAGGTCTTTCACTCTTTGTTGGACCGCTACATGTAGGAGTTTTCCACAGAGTGGGTCTTTTGATGGGTCACAAGCTGATAGCTCCAGCAGAAGCTCCGCCCACATTCAATGCAGGTGTACGGTTTCTCCCCAGTGTGGACACGCTGATGTCTGACGAGCTGATAACTCCAGCTGAAGTTCTTCCCACATTGCAAACAAGTGTATGGCTTCTCCCCAGTGTGGGTTCTCTGGTGTTTATTATAATCAGAGTTGCGACTAAAGTTCTTTCCACAGAGCATGCACTGGAAAGGCTTCTCGTCACTGTGGGTGACACGGTGTCGGTCACAGCCCACCTTATCAATGAAACACTTTCCACATTCTGGGCAGGTGTATGGTTTTTCCCCTGTATGTATCCTCTGGTGAGTAACCAGCACAGACCTCTGGCTGAAGCTCTTCCCACAAGCAGTACATGTGTATGGCTTCTCTCCAGTGTGTATTCTCTGGTGCATGACCAGCTTGGAGCTCTCGCTGAAGCTCTTACCACACTCATTGCAGGTATACGGCCGTTCCCCGGTGTGAGTTCTCTTGTGTGTGATGAGATGGGAGCGTACACTGAAACTCTTCCCGCAGTCACTACATGAATACGGACGCTCTCCGGTGTGCGTTCTCTGATGAATAACCAGCTTAGAGCTTTCACTAAAGCTTTTTCCGCACTCGATACATGTGTATGGCCGTTCACCCGTGTGGGTCCTCTGGTGGCGGACTAGTTGGGAACTTTCACTGAAGCGTTTGCCACAGTCTTGACAAGTGAACGGCTTTTCTCCTGTGTGTATCTTATGGTGCCGAATGAGCAGCGAGCAGGACGTGAAGCCCTTGCCACACTCCATACATGGGTACGGTCTCTCCCCTGTGTGGTTTCGGTGATGCTGAATAAGCAAAGACTTTTGGCTAAATCTCTTTCCACACACAGTGCAAAGGAATGGCTTCGCCTTTGCGCTGTTTCTCTTTTGTGAGCTCAGTGGCCGATCTGTAGGTTTTGGCACATGTGATGCCACAGAAGAATCCTCACTAACACTGTGAGTCTCTGTCTTCATAGATACCGGGGTGCGACCCTTAGATGTACTTATTATGGGGTCATGTCCCCCGACTGGTTTCCCTTCAGTGAGCATAGACCCCGCAAGGCTGGAGTGCACATCGCTATCGTGAAGGTGGTTGAGGAATTCATTACATTTTAGTAGATGTAAGGAAAGTCTCTCTGGGGAGCTCGTGGTCAGCTTGCGATGGGTTTTGGCTGGTTTCCGTCGTCTCCTCGGTGGCTCTCTCTTCAGACATGTGCTGCCAGCTCCATCAGTAGCGAAGGTTTCTGTGGGATAAACATGATAATTATTATCATCCAGGCAGTAATGAGCCAGCACTAAGAACCGTGTCTATGGGATGAGTGTAATGGCGGAGTGTCCTGGAGAAGACATCTGAGACTGCCGCTCTAATGAGTCACCACATCAGTGACCGGCGACATCTGGGACTATAAAGCACAAAAGAATTAAAGCTGCAGTCTGTAACACTATAGTATGAAAACATGGAATATATGAAATCCTAGAAAATAGTAAAAATGGAGATACTTAGCACATAAATTGGCCAATTCATGAGGACCCAGCAGCCAGCGACAAGGCGATCTTCTCTGCTGAGAACCTATCTAATGTGATTCCTCTCCCAATTACATGGGTAGGAGAGTGCAGCTTTAATATTTCAGTTAAATATAGAAGAAGCTCTCTTAGATTGTATCTGTTCACACCTGTTTAATCGTTTGGAAGTGACGGTCAGTTTTTGATCTTTAGACAATAAAGCACATATATATTCTGCATGGAAATGTGATGACCCATGGCACATCCACACATGGCTGACGATGTACACAAGCTCCGGTACAGGATGGAGGTCTGTGTCACGTACTTTATATCTCAGGCCCTGTTCACACTGCGCTTCTTAGTGTTTTAATGGATTCAAGGATTATGCAACAAGGCCATAGACTGCAATGGCACCACCAGAATTTCATCCAAAAAAGAGTCTGTAGTTATCAGTAAGGGTGGCCTGTGGGGGTGGTGATGCACTGCTCCACGTGGGGGTATGGGTAAGATTTAATGGAGCCATATTGTCTTGATCTTAAAGTCGTACACACACCCTTGGTTATAAGAGAGCCTTTTGCTATTGATGTTATCTTCCTTAATTATGAAGTTATGACAAATTGTATATCTGGCATCTGAGGTTACTTCGGTGGCTACACGGAGTGAGATGGCAATGAGTATAGTGGCACGGGCACTTTATGGCGGCTCTGGTCATCCATTTGACTTCCCACCACTAACAACCATTTGTGGCCAGTGCATTCTTTATACCTGTTATACCTGTCAAGTACGTTCTTTGAAGTTCTTTATAACTTTTTACGTTCTTGTGAGGATATGGTCACTTACTAAAAACAATAGGACAAATGGGCGCAGAGCGGAGTTCTCTAAAAGATACACTTTTTCCAGCACAGAGCACTGGTTGCATCGATATTGTTGTGTTTTATTAGATACTAAAGTAGATGGGGAGGGCGGTAATGTCCCGATGGGGGCAGGCTTTCTCTCCCCCCATGTGGTCACCCACCTATCCACGCTCTCTCTCCCCATGTGCTGACTTCTCCTGTCTGCGCTCTCTTCTGTGACCTGTCTACCCCATGTGCTGTCCCCTTGTCTGCTGTCTCTCTCCTTCCTGTGCTGTCCCGTTTGAGCTGTCTCCCCCTGTGCTCCGTCTCTCTCCCCCATCTGTTGTCTTCCCCTCACATGTCATCTCTTCTTTGATCTGTGTACCCCATGTGCTGGCAGGGGAGGAAGCAAAAGACAATACTGACATTACAGCAGGGGATCACAGAGGATACATTTTGTGAGATAATCAGATATTGTTTAAAAACGGTGAAATATTTTACCCCACAAAATGAATCCTCTGTGATCCCCTGCTGTAATGTCAGTACTGTCTTTTGCTTCTTCCCCTGCCCAGGAGATGAGGTATGCTCCGCACACAGACAATTTCTAAAAAGGAACTTTCGTTCGTGGGAGCACTCCTTTAATGGGACCGGCTTCCTCTGCCTGTAGACACGTCACGCATCTGCCGTCGGGATCAACCGAATGATTCACTGCGCCTGCGCTCCTCCTGTACAAAGATGGCGGCGGTCAGTTAATCATTCGGCTGATCTCGCCAGTGGCATGTTCGCGACGGTGTTCTATTGGTGGTACCGCACAAGAGGCTGTGTATGTGTGTGGTGCGTACGACGTATATAGTGTGTGTGTGTACAGCGTATACAGTGTGTGTGTGGTGCGTACGACGTATATAGTGTGTGTGTACAGCGTATACAGTGTGTGTGTGGTGCGTACGACGTATATAGTGTGTGTGTACAGCGTATACAGTGTGTGTGGGGTGCGTATGGAATATACAGTGTGTGTGGTGCGTACGACGTACAGTGTGTGTGTGTACAGCGTATAGTGTGTGTGTGGTGCGTACGACATATAAAGTGTGTGTTTACAGCGTCTACAGTGTGTGTGTGGTGCGTACGACGTATAAAGTGTGTGTGCACAGCGTATACAGTGTGTGTGTGGTGCGTACGACATATAAAGTGTGTGTTTACAGCGTCTACAGTGTGTGTGTGGTGCGTACGACGTATAAAGTGTGTGTGCACAGCATATACAGTGTGTGTGATGCATACGGCGTATACCGTGTGTGTGTGTGGTGCGTACGACGTACATAGTGTATGTGTACAGCGTATACAGTGTGTTTGTGGTGCATACGACGTATATAGTGTGTGTGTACAGCGTATACAGTGTGTGTGTGTGGTGCGTACGACGTATAAAGTGTGTGTGTGTACAGCGTCTACAGTGTGTGTGTGGTGCGTACGACGTATAAAGTGTGTGTGCACAGCGTATACAGTGTGTGTGGTGCATACGGCGTATACCGTGTGTGTGTGTGGTGCGTACGACGTACATAGTGTATGTGTACAGCGTATACAGTGTGTTTGTGGTGCATACGACGTATATAGTGTGTGTGTACAGCGTATACAGTGTGTGTGTGGTGCGTACGACGTATAAAGTGTGTGTGTGTACAGCGTCTACAGTGTGTGTGTGGTGCGTACGACGTATAAAGTGTGTGTGCACAGCGTATACAGTGTGTGTGTGGTGCGTACGACGTATAAAGTGTGTGTGCACAGCGTATACAGTGTGTGTGGTGCATACGGCGTATACGCGTATACAGTGTGTGTGTGTGTGGTGCGTATGGAATATACAGTGTGTGTGTGGTGCGTACGACGTACATAGTGTGTGTGTACAGCGTATACAGTGTGTGTGTGGTGCATACGACGTATATAGTGTGTGTACAGCGTATACAGTGTGTGTGGTGCGTACGATGTACAGCGTCTACAGTGTGTGTGTGGTGCGTACGACGTATAAAGTGTGTGTGCACAGCGTATACAGTGTGTGTGGTGCGTACGGCGTATACAGTGTGTGTGTGTGGTGCGTATGGAATATACAGTGTGTGTGTGGTGCGTACAACGTACATAGTGTGTGTGTACAGCGTATACAGTGTGTGTGGTGCATACGATGTATATAGTGTGTGTGTTGTGTGTACGGCGTATACAGTGTGTGTGCGGTGTGTATGGAATATACAGTGTGTGTTGTGCGTACGGCGTATATAGTGTGTGTGGTGTTTCCATATTGAGACATCCATCACTTGGGTGTCCCAATATGGCGGCCGGTGATCTTCTGCCGCTTGGAATCCTGGGATCCGGACACATCTGGGCGGAACAGGATGTGAAGACATTACATGTATATACTGGATTTTCTTTCTTGTCAGTCCACACTCGGGAATCAAAGTTTCTATTCAGTGACAGTAAGTAGAGGAAGACGAGCAGGTGACATCTTATGTGCAGCTAAGGCCAGACAGGAGATTGCCAACGGTAAATGTAAAGCACTCATCCTATCACAGTCACATCCGTATCTCAGGGTCTCCCTTCCATTGCGCTCCCAACCCTAGACCCATTGTGTGGATGGGGATTATAGACCCCGGGGAGCCGTCACCACAGGGGTCTCACAGACAGCCCCAGCTGATGGAAGAGGCTTCATTCTGTGAGCCAAAGGAAAATGTTTCAGGGGAGAGAGAAAAAGACACCAGGGATGAATCAGGCAGTTGTTGGAGGGAGTTCGAAGGGAGAGGATCCAAGCTGGGATGGATGGATGGTCTATGGAGTTTTGGAGACCTGTCGTCAGCTGTGCTGGATCCTCCTGCTACAGTTGAGGGATCTGTCATCTGGATTTAACAAATTTTCTTAAGGATTGTTGATCCTGGATACATGGACGTCGGTTGTGATATTTGTCATCTGGAGGATTCTGGTCTGTGACTACAGACTATACTGGCGGGAGATACGAAATCTGTGGGCCAACCAAAAGTTGTGAGACAGTGAGTATCACCTGATACCTGGACAGTGGGACTGTCAGCCCTGGGGAGGGGATCTCATGGACTCAGGGACATTGTATGTTGGCCATCTACTTGGATTTGCTGTACAACCATGGATGGATGGAATAAAAAAATAGATGTTTTTGCAGCATAAGGATGGCTCGTTTCACCTGCATGGAGAGCTCCTTTGACCGCATGTTTCCTTCACACCTTCCAAATGCAAGCACCACACCTCAAATCAACTCCAGGCCTTCTATCTGCTTAATTGAGAATGACATAACGAGGGGATTGCCCACACCTGTCCATGAAATAGCCTTGGAGTCAGTTGTCCAATTACTTTTGGTCCCTTTAAGAACAGGGTGGCACATGTTAAGGAGCTGAAACTCCTAAACCCTTCCACCAATGTTAATGTGGATACCCTCAAATGAAAGCTGAAAGTCTGAACTTCAACTGCATCTGAAGCGTTTTGTTTAGAATTCACTGTGGTAATGTCTAGAGCCAAAATTAGAAAAATGTTGTCTCTGTCCAAATATATATGGACCTAACTGTACCTTTATACCGGTTATACCTTTTATACATTCTTTATACCATATTATCACAAATATTCCCCAAGAAAAATTATGGCTATAACAATGACACCTCTGTAACTCTAGATGCAATACTATGGTACATAATTCTTCTAGCTAATTCATAGCAAAAAGAAACAACGAGTGTTTAGGAAAAATATGAAAACAATTTTATTGGAATACGTTAAAAATACATATTAGACAGAGTTTCCCACTATGCAGGGAACCAAGGGGTTAATCCAAGAATTTCACGCCTCCTGAGGAAGAAGCGGTGAAACGCGCGTTGGGGCGGCAGGCCTGGGGAATCCTTCATTACATATCAGTTGTAAGTACAGTGCATTGCACATTTACATGCATCTTTACTTGGGCCACAGTTCTAGCACTGGCAATAATATATTGCTGTCCATTTACAATGGGCTTTTCTAAATTGTACTATCCAGTTTGTATAGCTTTTCTTGCCGGCACTGGAAGATGGTATGATATGTCATTGTCAGTATAGTGATTAAGCTTTATTTGCACAAGCACTTATGGCACTTTAAACGGGGCCCTATTATGTAAAGAGCTTTTTTCTTAGTGGAGAATTTGCATTACATATACTAACATTGAAAAATATCACAGGAAGCCTGTATGTTGATATCATATATTTTTAGCTAGTTCTTCACTATTTGTACTGCCTATTCTTGGATTAACTCCTTGGTTCCCTGCATAGTGGGAAACTCTGTCTAATATGTATTTTTAACGTATTCCAATAAAATTGTTTTCATATTTTTCCTAAACACTCGTTGTTTCTTTTTGCTATGAATTAGCTAGAAGAATTATGTACTATTCTTTATACCAGTAATACCTTTATACCTGTGATATAGAAGGTTTGCCTTCATATCCCTTTAACTGCCTTTAATTCTTCATTTGCCTTTTGCCTTTCATTTATTCTTATGACGCTGCAGTTTGGCTGTCTCCTCTTCAAGGTAAATACGCTTCTTATCATATATGTTCTCAATAGTCAGCCACAACGTGTTCTGGGTACATTGTAAACAAGGTATGACCCTGAGGTGATGGTGGGTGATGGTGGGGGCCACATGAGCTCCATAGAATCACATATTGTTATAAATGGTATAAATGATTGCCTTGTATTTCATTACGTCAGATAAAGTGATTTGCGTACGGCCCGTGTGCAGTCTCCTTTGTCTCCAAGCGCTTGTAAATTAAGGGCGTAAACTCCTAATTCGGCCTCACTGGTGATCTGGCAGATCTGACTCTGGGTCAGAACGAAAACAGCTACGACAGTTTGACGCCCAACGGGGACCGTGGAAACCAGCCTATGCGGAATCCGTATGTGGGAGCTGCCTGGGAGGTTGGACATGCGGAATCCGTATGTGGGAGCTGCCTGGGAGGTTGGACATGCAGAATCCGTATGTGGGAGCTTCCTGGGAGGTTGGACATGCAGAATCCGTATGTGGGAGCTTCCTGGGAGGTTGGACATGCAGAATCCGTATGTGGGAGCTTCCTGGGAGGTTGGACATGCAGAATCCGTAGGTGGGAGCTTCCTGGGAGGCTGGACATGTAGAATCCGTATGTGGGAGCTTCCTGGGAGGTTGGACATGCAGAATCCGTATGTGGGAGCTTCCTGGGAGGTTGGACATGCAGAATCCGTATGTGGGAGCTTCCTGGGAGGTTGGACATGCAGAATCCGTAGGTGGGAGCTTCCTGGGAGGCTGGACATGTAGAATCCGTAGGTGGGAGCTTCCTGGGAGGTTGGACATGCAGAATCCGTAGGTGGGAGCTTCCTGGGAGGTTGGACATGCGGAATCCGTATGTGGGAGCTGCCTGGGAGGTTGGACATGCAGAATCCGTATGTGGGAGCTGCCTGGGAGGTTGGACATGCAGAATCCGTATGTGGGAGCTTCCTGGGAGGTTGGACATGCAGAATCCGTAGGTGGGAGCTTCCTGGGAGGTTGGACATGCAGAATCCATATGTGGGAGCTGCCTGGGAGGTTGGACATGCAGAATCCGTAGGTGGGAGCTTCCTGGGAGGTTGGACATGCGGAATCCGTATGTGGGAGCTGCCTGGGAGGTTGGACATGCAGAATCCATAGGTGGGAGCTTCCTGGGAGGTTGAACATGCAGAATCCGTAGGTGGGAGCTTCCTGGGAGGTTGGACATGCAGAATCCGTAGGTGGGAGCTTCCTGGGAGGTTGGACATGCAGAATCCGTAGGTGGGAGCTTCCTGGGAGGTTGGACATGCGGAATCCGTAGGTGGGAGCTTCCTGGGAGGTTGGACATGCGGAATCCGTATGTGGGAGCTGCCTGGGAGGTTGGACATGCAGAATCCGTATGTGGGAGCTTCCTGGGAGGTTGGACATGCAGAATCCGTAGGTGGGAGCTTCCTGGGAGGTTGGACATGCAGAATCCGTAGGTGGGAGCTTCCTGGGAGGTTGGACATGCAGAATCCGTAGGTGGGAGCTTCCTGGGAGGTTGGACATGCAGAATCCGTAGGTGGGAGCTTCCTGGGAGTTTGGACATGCAGAATCCGTAGGTGGGAGCTTCCTGGGAGGTTGGACATGCGGAATCCGTATGTGGGAGCTGCCTGGGAGGTTGGACATGCAGAATCCGTAGGTGGTAGCTTCCTGGGAGGTTGGACATGCAGAATCCGTAGGTGGGAGCTTCCTGGGAGGTTGGACATGCAGAATCCGTAGGTGGGAGCTTCCTGGGAGGTTGGACATGCAGAATCCGGCTGCAGCAGGTGAGAACATTTATTCTTACACTGATTTTGCAATCTCTCTCTGGATTTCTACATATCTCTGGGTCTTGCTGATTACTGTTATATGTCTTATTGCAAGGTATTTTTGCACATTTGTCATTCTGTGCTTTTTGTTTGTATATCTCTGGGTAAGGCAGTACAACACGGTTCAAAAGAACCCACATCGCCAGAGAGCGGTGAGTATGTCCGTAGGAGAGTTGAATAATAGAATAATAATAATTGTCATCTGTATTATCTGTCAATCTGTTCTGGCAATATACTAATATACAGTGGCATTTAAAAGTTTGGGCACCCCTGGTCAAAATTACTGTTATTGTGACCAGTTAAGCAAGTTGAAGATGGAATGACCTCTAAAAGGGCTAAAGTTAAAGATGACACATTTTCTCTGTATTTTAGGCCAAAAAAATTATATATTGTCATTTTTTACATTTTAAAAATTACAATAAGGAAAATAGGCCAATGCAAAAGTTTGGGCACCCTGCATAGTTAGTACCTAGTAACACTCCCTTTTAAAATATCACAGCTTGTAAACGCTTTTAGTAGCCAGCCAAGAGTCTTTCAATTCTTGTTTGATGGATTTTCATCCATTCTTCCTTGGAAAATTCTTCCATTTCTGTGAGATTCCTGGGTCGTCTTGCATGCACTGCTATTTTGAGGACTAGCCACAGATTTTCAATGATGATCGAATCGGGGGACTGTGAGGGCCATTGAAAAACCTCTAGCTATCCCCTTTTGAGCTAGTCTATTGTGGATTTTGATGTGTGTGATCATCATCCATTTGTAGAAGCCATCCTGCTTTCAAATTCAGCTTTTTTACACATGGTGTTATGTTTGCATCAGGGGGAGGGGGAGACAGGGCAAAAGCTTAGAACAAGGATGAATGCTCATCGTCACACAATAAGAGAAAAAAGAATGGATCTACCTGTGGCAAAACATTTCTGTATCCCTGATCACAGCAACATGGATATGAAATTACTGGTATTGAAAGGTAACTTCAAGTCTCAGAGAGAGAGAAGAGTTTGGGAGTATAAATTTATGACGAACTTTGACACTCTCAGTGCTGGAATGAATGTGTCGCATGGATTTATGTCTTTTTACATCAATTAAGGAATTTCCTTTTAAAACCTTGCGGGGCAACACAGAACTAGACCCCAATCAGAGGACCATAAAACATCCGGACTCCTTATCTATGAACTGGTCCAATGTTTATATTTATGTTTCTCCCTCTCCCATATTGATAGCTCTGCTTCACGTCACTTGTCTTATCTATTGCATTTTTTCTAGGCTGTATTGTGCATAAATATGTGACTTCAGATTTTGTATTAGTCTAGCCTGATGAAGAGACCTGAGTAGTCTCGAAAGCTTGCAATGTATTATCATCTTTTCAGTTAGCCATTAAAAGGTATCAACTACTGAGGACTCTCAATTCTGAGTATTTTTCATGTTTGCATCAAGAATTTGTTGAAATTTCATTGACTCCATTCTTCCCTCTACCTGTGAAATGTTCCCTGTGCCATTGTCTGCAACACAACTCCAAAGCATGATTGATCCATCCCCATGCTTAATGGTTGAAGAGATGTTCTTTTCCTGAAATTCTATGCAATTTTTTCTCTGCACATACCTTTGATCATTGCGACCAAAGAGTTTTATTTTAACTTCAATGATTCACAGGACTTGTTTCTAAAATGCATTGGGCTTGTTTAGATGTTCTTTTGCATACCTCTGATGCTATATTTTATGGTGAGGGTGCAGGAGAGGTTTTCTTCTGATGACTCTTCCATGAAGGCCATATTTGATAAGGTGTCTCTGAACAGTAGAACAATTACCACAATTCCAGAATCTGCTAAATCTTTCTGAAGGTCTTTTGCAGTCAAGTGGGGGATCTGATATTCCTTTCTAGCAATCCTACAAGCAGCTCTCTCTGAAATTTTGCTTGGCCTTCCAGACCTTATCTTGACCTCCACTGTTCCTGTAAACTGCTATTTCTGAATTACATATTGAACTGAGGAAAGGACAATTTGAAAACGCTTTGCTATCTTCTTATAGCCTTCTCCTGCTTTGTGGGCCTCCACCATTTTCATTTTCAGAGCGCTAGGCAGCTGCTTAAAAGAACCCATGGTGGCTGTTTTTTCGCACAAGGTTAGAGGAGGCTATGTGTTTTTAAACCTGTGGAATCTGCATCAGCTGGCCTTTCCTAACATTGAGGGTGAACAAGCCATATCCCTTACAGGCTAAGTAAGGTCTGAAACCTTGGTCAAAGTTATCTGAGCACACAAATCTCCAAAGGTGCCCAAACTTTGGCATCGGACCATTTTTCTTTTTGTAATTTTTAAAATGTGAAAAAATTACAATGTGTATTACTTTTTAGCCTAAAATACAAAACAAATGTGTCATCTGTAACTTTAGGCCTTTTAGAGATCATTTTATCTTCAACTTGCTTAACTGTTCACAATAACAGTAATTTTGACCAGGGGTGCCTAAACTTTTGCATGCCACTGTACTAACTGGTTGTGTACTGGTGTACTGTGTAGCACAGAGCTGAGATAGACTCCGTGCAGTGTTGATTTTGGATTGGCAGTAAATCATATGAGGCTGTATTTTGCATAGGGCTGTGGCTTTTGGTTGTTTTGGTTTTTGTTGATTCTTGTTGTGTAAGAAGTTCGCTTTGGTGTTCTCAGAGTGTCAGTGGACACTGCTGTAGTTTAAGGTGTCAAATCCAAAGTGCAAGATAGGCAGGCTGTGTGAATCCTTGTATGTATGTCTATGAGAACCTCTGAATGAGATGAGAGATGAGTAATTGAGTATAAGGGATAAACATAAATCCCCAATTGATGAGGGGTTCCAATTAGGATTGGTCCTCTGTGTGTGACAGAGGACATTATTCAACTCACTTTGAGCTGAATCAGGCGGGGTGATTGAGATAAGGGATTTTTGTTATCTTCTCTTTGTACAATTAAATGACCACTGAAAAGTGAAAGGAAAATATCACTGAATGAGCACGCATGAATGAATCATCACACATCATTTTGTGTCCAGAGATTGTTACCTTTCTAGTTCTTGTGGGAGATCCCGGACAGATGCGTTACAGATATTTCAATCTACATCTTAGACTGAATGAATTGAGGAATGATATAGCTCGTGTTATATGTGACATTACATTGTAAAGGTTCCTGGATGCATTTGGCCAGAGAAGGGCAAGGCTCGGTTACTCACATTATACAGTTACCTGCTCTTACAGTGAAATCCCGTGATTTTGAGGGTTTTTGTAGAAATTGATTTTGATTAAGTCTAAAGAACTACTGCATTCTGTTACTGTGTGAAGGACACTACATTTCTAAAATTCTGATGGGAGGGGGGAATGATGCCCCTGCGCGGTTCTCCTCTCTTATCTACGCTGAGTGTCCAAAGGGAGGATTCACGGAGCTGCGCTCAAGATTCTCTGTAGCTCTGTCCTTGGTGTAATGCTCCCTAGGAGATTTGTGCATTTTAAAGCAACAGTACTTAATTGAAGTGGAATGAAATTTTGTAAGTTGAAGTTGGAAGTTGAAAGTAAAATATGGTGCCTAAATTAGAAGGAAATTGTAAGTGATTGTTTGATCATGAATGTGTTTGAACCTGCTTCTAGTTGTGTGATTGATTTATAACAAATTGTGTATCAACAGAGGAGGTAGCCGACTGCACGGCTGATAAAGTAGGTCAGAGGCCTATCACACCTGGGCCTTCTAACTTTAGTCAGCGGGTTTTTGGTTGTGGGTGAGAGGCGAGGGCGAGGAGCCCTCTGGATATACCTTGGCAGGCTCACTCTGACTTGCTATGTGTGGCCTGTAAGACAGAGGTCCAGACACACAGAAGGGCATTTCAGAAGAAAGGTGAGCTGTGTAAGTTGAAGCAGCCTTCCCACAATCCATGGACCTGGGCTGGAAGGAAAAAGGCCTATTCCTATTCTAGCCAGCTGATCTAATGGGTGAGAGGCAGAGAGCCTTCTCGTTACATCCTGTAGGTCTACCGGGTGAGAGGCAAGGAGCCTTCCCACTACACCTTGGCAGGCTCTCTCTGACTTGCTACATGTGGCCGCCCGTAGATAAGGTTAGGCACACTAGAGGGGCATTTCAGAATAAAGGTGGGCTGTCGGAAGAAAAAAGTTGAAGCCATGGGCAACGTTTTTCTGTGTGCAGTCAGGGCCTCCCAATGGGATTCCACCGATATGCAGATTGTAAAACACAGAGAAGAAAGGAAGCAGTAAAACAGGTAGAACCAATATTGAAAAAGGCCAAAATGCCAGAGTGTGAATGTTTGGATGTACAAAAAAAGGCACAGACAAGGGAAGAAAATAGCAAGTGAATGAATGATGCTTAAGAATGTGCAGCAGTGTGGAAGGTGTATTATGAATGTTTTGATTGACAAAGTTTAACCAGAGACCCAGACAAAACAGATGGACTTGTAAACACTGTGATCAGACTCAGACAAACCCAGACTGAATAGCTACTTGTGTGACCTGTGCTACTGACCTAAGCGAATTGCACTAAATCCTATCCCGACAAGATCATAAGAAGCTGACATAATAGTGTGGATATTGGGTAGTGGGGACATTGACCTTCGAGGAGTAAGCTGACAGTAGACATCAGACGACAAACCCCATCAGGACCTAGAAGGGCGACTAGAATAAGAAAGATGCAGGTGTATTATCCCTGGAGCCCCTCTGACCAGCTAGCTTTGCTGAAGCAGTTGCCTGACCCTGAGGACCAACCATTCCCGATTTACAGACACATAAAGGAAGTACAGCAGACATGTAAGTGTACCTGGGCAGACCTAGAGAGGTTGGTGAGTTTAAAGGCAGGTGACGCACTAGGACATATAATTAAGACACACACAGATGTGACAAAGAATCAGGCTTGGGGCATGGATGATAAATCTGCACGGTCTGGGGAGACGTACTGTGAGTCACTAAGACAATGGGCTACAGTGGAACAATCAGAGCAGTCCGTACTCCTGACTAACGAGACACAGCAAAAAGGAGAGAGGGTAGAGATGTACTTTGGACGGGTCCAGCTGAAATGGGCAGACATGGGGTACAGTGGAACAATCAGAGCAGTCCGTACTCCTGACTAATGTGACACAGCAAAGAGGAGAGAGGGTAGAGATGTACTTTGGACGGTTACAGCTGGAATGGGCAGACATGGGGTACAGTCACATAAACCCACTTGATGTTAGAATACTGGTGAATGCATTCATTGACGGTATGAACAAAGACTTACGAGACGCAGTACAGACAGCCAGACCTGAATGGAGACATGTAGATCCGAAAAGACCTCCTTAAGGTGGCTAAAGAAGTTGAGCAAACAAGGACAATAAGACGACCTGTCATGTATGCTGGAGCACAAGGAAAAAAGTGGAGACGTAATAAGGGACCTAGGGACCTAGAAACAGTGAGGTGCTGGGATTGTGGTACTTACAAAACTTATTGTTAGTGACAATACCCCTATGAATTTACTGGGAGCAGATGTGCTGAGTGCGATCCCGGCCACCATACAGTACTCTCCTGAGGGTATTACAGTCACAAGTCCCCTCTCAGATAAACATTTGGGTAAGATTGCGGCAATAGTATATATGACAAAAGCGGTGAAACTAACACCTGACACCAAAATGCCTGAGGATGAGGAAATGGGACAGGGGCCCGACACTGTTTGGGCAAGGGGGGAAAAACTGATGTGGGTCGGCTGCCCATTCCCCCTGTCATGATTAAAATGAAAGAAGGAACCACTCCCCCTTGTTTAGAGCAATAGCCCTTGAGCCTAGCCAAATCAATGGCCCCGAGCAGAGATATTAGAGAGTATGTTAAGGCCAGGGTTCCCCTGCGACACCACTTTGTATCCCATTATGAAAAAGGACCGAAGGGTTCCCCTGACACTCACAGGATGGTTCCTGACTATTAATGATGATACAGTGAGTGTGACCGCAATCCTCCCTGATCCACACACACAATACTGTCACAGATCCCAGTGATGTCAGAATGGTTCACAGTCATTGATTTAGCAGGTGCATTCTTCTCTGTACCCCTGCACCCTGACTGTCAGTATCTTTCTCCTTTACTCATAGAGGTGAACAATATTGTTGGAAAATCCTCCCACAAGGAGGAAAGAAATCCCTGTCATCTATTCAGCAGCAATGGCAGGGGTCCTTGAGTAGTGGCCATCACCTCATGCACAGGTAGTACTTTTGCAGTACGTGGATGACCTTTTGCTGTTCTGCCCGGACCAGAGGTCCTTCAGGGAAGCCACAGTCTCCTTGCTATGTTTTTTGGCACAAAAGGGTTGCAAGGTCTCACGTGACAAATTACAGCATTACAAACAAAAGGTGACATTTGTTGGGACATTGTATTGCCGAAGGGACGAGACAGCTGACAGGAAACAGGCAATTCAAGATCTCCCTCTACCCAGGTCACATCAGCATCTACGCACCTTCCTAGGCTTGGTGACCTACTGCAGGCCTTGGATAAGGTCCGCTTCACAAATATTCCAACCACGTTATGACTGCTTGTCATCAGACCCATATGACCTCACTCAAGAAGCAATTGATTCCTTCCATTCTCCAAACTGCTCATTGTGTGAGCCCCAGCCTTAGGCATTCCCAACTATGACCAGCCATTTTTCCTGTTTTGCACAGAGGAGGGAGGACATGCTACCGCAGTACTGACACAACAACATGGAGGTAAACAGAGACCAATAGCTTACTACCCAGCACAATTAGACCCAGTGATCAGAGGGTCACCTACGTGTGTCCGTGCGGTAGGAGCAGCGGCACTACTACTAGGAAAGGCATGTGAGATCACACTGACGTGTCCTTTGACAATCTATTCCCCACATGACATCCATGCCATACTCGTACAAGTTCTACCAAAACATCTGTCTATGGCCAGACAGCTCCGACTTGAGTGCGCTCTACTAATTCCTGAGTATGTCACCCTCAAAAGGTGTAACGTTCTGAATCCAGCCGCCCTCCTGCCTGTGGAATCAGAAAACGGGGAATTGGTGACCGTACTAGCGAGTGAGGAAGGATACTTTGACATGACGCATGAACATGTCTGCATAGAACTGTTCCTAATGCAGATTTTGAGTTTTTTGTAGATGGCCCCAGATACCACCAGGATGGACGATTCTACACTGGATATGCAGTAATATCCTCACATGAGGTAATCCGAGCGGAACCACTCTCTCCTCACATGTCCGAACAGGAGGCAGAGTTGAAGGCACTCACTGAGGCGTGTAGAGTGCCTGACTTCTATACCAGGAAAGATCTTTGAACAAATTATTAAACAACATGTATGTCAGTACCTGGATAAGAATGAAGTGATCAAACAGAGTCAGCATGGGTTTGTAACTAATAAGTCATGTCAGACTAACTTAATTTCCTTCTATGATGGAATCACTGATTGGGTGGATCAAGGAAATGCTGTAGATATAGTATATCTTGACTTCAGCAAAGCATTTGACAAAGTCTCTCATACAATCCTTATTGAAAAAATGACTAAGTATGGAATGGACAAGGCAACTGTTAGGTGGATTCATAGCTGGCTTAGTGATCGGACCCAAAGAGTGGTCGTAAATGGCTGCACATCCAGTTGGAAGAATGTCTCAAGTGGAGTACCACAGGGCTCTGTCCTGGGCCCTGTATTGTTCAACATCTTTATCAACGATTTAGATGAAGGAATTGAGGGTAAACTGATTAAATTTGCTGATGACACAAAGCTAGGAGGGATAGCTAATACTAGAGAAGAGAGAGAGAGGATTCAAAAAGATATAAATAAACTGGAGAAGTGGGCAGCAACTAACAGAATGGTTTTTAACAGGGAGAAATGCAAAGTACTACATCTGGGCAATAAAAATGAAAAAAGCATATATAGAATGGGAGGAATAGGGCTAAGTGACAGCACATGTGAAAAAGACTTGGGTATACTAATAGATCACAGACTGAATATGAGTCAACAGTGTGATGCAGCAGCAAAAAAGGCAAATGCAATTCTAGGATGTATTAACAGAAGCATACAGTCTAGATCACGTGAAGTAATTATTTCCCTCTACTCCTCTTTGGTCAGACCTCATCTGGAATATTGTGTCCAGTTTTGGGCACCACATTTTAAAAAAGACATCAACAAACTGGAGCAAGTTCAGAAAAGAGCGACCAAAATGGTGACCGGTCTGCAAACCCTGTCTTATGAGGAAAGGTTGCAGGATTTGGGAATGTTTAGTTTGCAAAAGAGAAGACTGACAGGAGACTTAATAGCTGTCTACAAATATCTAAAGG
This sequence comes from Dendrobates tinctorius, assembly GCF_039654945.1. Taxonomy (NCBI): domain Eukaryota; kingdom Metazoa; phylum Chordata; class Amphibia; order Anura; family Dendrobatidae; genus Dendrobates; species Dendrobates tinctorius. The sequence goes on from NW_027361942.1 coordinate 252,862, forward strand.
GCTGTCACATTGTAGAAGGATCAACTTTATTCTCATTTGCACAAGGAAATCTAGAAGCAATGGGATGAAACTGAATGGGAGGAGACACAGATTAGATATTAGAAAAAACTTTTTGACAGTTAGAGTGATCAATGAGTGGAACAGGCTGCCACGAGAAGTGGTGAGTTCTCCTTCAATGGAAGTCTTCAAACAGAGGCTGGACAGACATCTGACTGGGATGATTTAGCGAATCCTGCTTTGAGCAGGGGGTTGGACCAGATGGCCCAGGAGGTCCCTTCCAACTCTACGATTCTATGATTCTATGAGGTAAAGTCGCTCATATTTACACCGATTCGAATTATGCATGGAGAATAGCCCATGATTATGGCCCTATCTGGAGAAGCAGAGCGTTCCTTACATCAGCCGGTAAGCCCATTGACCCCTTCACGACCAATGACGCCACATAGGTGTCATGAAAGTCGATACCAATCCGACCAGTGACGCCTATGTGGCATCATGAGAAGACCGCGCTCCTGCGGGTCACCGACCCGCCGTTGCAGGGCGACCCAGACTTCACCCCGGGGGGATGGCGTCGTCCCCCCGGGGATACGATCACTCCTAGTGACCTTTTAGTCAACCCCCCTCAGATCTGATTGGAGCTAGCGTCCTTGTGACACTAGCCCTCCAATCAGATGTGGAGGGGCGGAGTATAATGATGGCTGCCTCCTTCCTCAGCTTCATCCCGTCTGTGGAAGCTGAGGAAGGACGTGACTGACCGCTGTTCTGCCCCGTGATTGCCGCCGCCGCTGACGCCAATCTAAGTATACACCGGCTCTCCCCCACCGCCTGTTTCCATCCCCCCAACCTCTGATCACCACCCCCCTGCACCACTGATAATCTCACCTGCTGCTGCCAGCTCCTCAGCCCCTTTCTCCTGTGCCTGACTGCCCCCTCCTGCCCCCCCTCCCGTGATCACCTCTCAGCCCCCTGATTTAACCCCTGCCTCCCTGGTTAACCCCTGCCTCTCTGATCAACCCCTGCTGCTGCTGCATATCCACCTCCAACTCCTCAGCCCCCTTCTGCCCCCCCCACGCCTGTCAGCCCCTTTCTGCCCTGGTGATCATCCCTCAGCCCCAGTGATCACCCCTGATCACGCCCTGCCCTCCTGATCACCCCCCAGATCTAGCTCCTCAGCCCCCTCCTGCTCCCCTGCACCTGACAGCCCCCTTCTGCCCCCTGATCATCCCCTGCCCCCGGTGATCATCCCCCTGCTGCTGCTGCATCTCCTCTGTCCCGCGCGCTCCTGACAGCTCCCTCCTGCCCCCCGCGCGCCTGACAGCTCCCTCCTGACAGCCACCTCCTGAAGTAAAGTTTCACCAAACACTCGCACACTATAATAAAGCTTCTTTACACACGCACACACACCACACGCACAATGTCCCAGTCATCCCAGTCCCAAAGGGTCTACTCGGTTGAGGAGGCATATGAAATTATTGCCTCCGAAACTGATAGTGAGAGGACCCCACCTTTCTCTATTCCTCCCACTCTTCCTCTTCCAGCGACACATACTCACTACCACCAAGATGTCGCAGGACGAGAAATCGTCCAGGGCCCAGGGAGGAAGAATTGGAGGCCTTGGAGGAAGAGTCGGGTACCTTGGAGGAAGTCCCACAGCCAAATGTGAGTTTTCCCCAACCTAGTGCTAGTCACGCCCAACCTAGCACTAGGTCTCCCTCCTGGACCCCCGTCCCTGAAAATTTTGCTCCACGGATTCCTGATTTTCTTCCCCAATCAGGAATCCAGTTCGAGACTGCCAACTTCAGGGAAATAGACTTTTTCAAAGTCTTTTTCTCTGAGTCAATCGTCAGTCTCATGGTGGAGCAAACAAACTTGTACGCACAGCAATTTTTGGCCCAACACCCAATTTCTTCATTCTCTACTTAGAGTCCCGTGGACTCTGTAGAAATGATTAAATATTGGGGACTGGTCCTTCTGTGAAGAAACCAGAAATTTGCCAATACTGGAGTACTATATTTTATATCAAACTCCAGTATTTGGCATGGTTATGAGTCGCAGACGTTTTGAGGCAATTCATAAATTTCTTCATTTCAGGGACAACACTGACAGCCTTCCCCGCGAAGACCCGAATTTTGATAGACTGTTCAAAATTCAGCCGGTCATCGAACACTTCAGCAACAAGTTTTCTGAAGTGTACATTCCCGAAAGAGAAATTTGTGTGGATGAATCCTTCGTCCACTACAAAGGGAGGCTTCAGTTCCGTCACTACCTGCCCAGCAAACGGGCGAGGTACGGGATGAAACTCTACAAGCTGTGTGAGAGTACCTCAGGGTACACTCTCAGCTTTAGAGTTTATCAAGGAAAGGACCCCAAGATCCAGCCCCCAGAATGTCCACCTGCTCTGGGGGTGAGTGGGAAAATAGTGTGGGATTTGGTCCACCCAATGCTTGATAAAGGTGACCATCTGTACATTGATAACTTTTATACAAGCTTCACACTATTTCAATCCCTCTCTGCCAGAGCTACCGTCGCTTGCTGTACCGTGTGCAGAAACCAGAAGGGTCTCCCTTTGTCGCTAGTTGAGCAGCCTCTCCGAAAGGGTGAGAGCCGAGCCCAATGTAGCGGCAACATGCTTGTGGTCAAGTTCAAAGACAAAAGAGAAGTCTTTATCTTGACCACAATCCATGGTCCACGCACCACGGCCACCACCGTTCGAGGTACCCCAGCACAAGTCCACAAACCAGATTGTGTCCTGGCGTACAACCAACGCATGGGGGGAGTTGATCTTTCTGATCAAGTCCTCCAGCCCTATAGTGCCATGCGGAAGGCGAAGGTGTGGTACAAAAAACTGGCTGTGCACATCGTACAAATGGCACTGTATAACGCATGCGTGCTATCACGATGTGCAGGCCAGAACCACGCCTTCCTCGAGTTCCAGGAGGCGGTGATAAAGGCCATGATTTTTGGAGACGAGAACGGAGCGCAGCCCAGCACTCCTGGAACTCAAGTTTCCCGTATGGTACCAGGGCAACATTTTCCCCTTGAGGAGAGAAAAAAAAAAAAAGGTGCCAGGTGTGCTATAAAAGGGGGACAAGAAGGGAAACTCGTTTCCAATGTGAAACGTGTCCTGACAAACCTGGACTGTGTTTGAATGAATGTTTCAGAATTCATCACATGTCCGTGGACTAAACCATCCTGACATTCCCCTACAGAACTCGCCCACACCAGCCTGACATACACAACACCACACACACCTCCCTGACGTACACTACGCACACCAACCTGACGTAGTGTACGTCAGGTTGGTGTGTTTGGCGTAGTGTACATCAGTTTGGGGTGTGTGTGTGGTGTATACTATACCACACACACCAACCTGACGTACACTACATACTTCCCATAAGCGACATGGTGTCCGCTAATGATTGGAGCGAGTTTTCTATTCAAAAAGTCAAACGGCGCTCCATCCTTTCTGAGCCCTGCCGTGCCCCCAAACAGTGGTTTATGACCATATATGAGGTATCGGTGCACTCAGGAGAAATTGCCCAACAAACTTTAGGATCCATTTTATCCTGCTGCCCATGTGAAAATGAAAAAATTGAGGCTAAAACAAAAATTTTGTGAAAAAAAAAGTACTTTTTCTTTTTTACGGATCAATTTGTGAAGCACCTGGGGATTCAAGGTGCTCACTATACATCTAGATATGTTCCTTGGGGGGGTCTAGTTTCCAAATACACAGATTAGATATTAGAAATAACTTTTTGACAGTTAGAGTGATCAATGAGTGGAACAAGCTGCCACGAGAAGTGGTGAGTTATCCTTCAATGGAAGTCTTCAAACAGAGGCTGGACAGACATCTGACTGGGATGATTTAGCGAATCCTGTTTTGAGCAGGGGGTTGGACCAGATGGCCCAGGAGGTCCCTTCCAACTCTACGTTTCTATGATTCTATGAAAATGGGGTCACTTGTGGGGGAGCTCCAATGTTTAGGCACACAGGGGCTCTCTGTTATGAGCTCATTTTCTGCTCCACCAGCTGGGAGTTCCCCTTCCGTTCTCCCTCTGGTGGTGACAGGAGGTAGGGAGGTTGGTTTAAGTGGTAGTGATCTGCCACCTGACGAGGAGGATAATGATTGGATCTCTGGAGTATCAGACTGGATATAAGACAGCCGACGCCCTATCCTGTTGCTGGTGATTCAGTCTGTTTCTCAGGTCTTGGACTTCAGCTCTGCTCCAGTCATCTCAAGTTAAGTTTGTTTTTGCTAATGTTCACACTTGCTCTTGTTGGTCAACTCAGTTTTCTGTGTGGTCAGCCTGCCCGGCTGGGGGCTATGCTGAACTTCCACTCTTCTTTATCTGTATTTGGCAATTTGCCTTTTTGTCCCTTATTAGATTGGCCTCTTTTTGCTCTGTCTCAGAATATTCCAGAGTGCTGATATAGTTACCAACCTCTCTGGTTTTCTGCGACTTAGTGTGTTTTGCTTTTTTTCCTCCCCGGTGACCCATTCATAACAGCTTTCCAAATGCGACATGGCAACAGCTAACAATTGGAGCTAATTTTCCATTCAAAAAGTCAAATGGCGCTCCTTCCCTTCCGGGCCCTGTCGTGCGCCCAAACAGTGGTTTATGACCACATATGAGGTATCGGTGTACCCAGGAGAAATTGCCCAACAAATTTTAGGATCCATTTTATCCTGTTGCCCATGTGAAAATGAAAAAAATTGAAGCTAAAACAAAATTTTTGTGAAAAAAAGTACTTTTTCTTTTTTACGGATCAATTTGTGAAGCACCTGGGGGTTCAAATTGCTCATTATGCATCTAGATAAGTTCCTTGGAGGGTCTAGTTTCCAAAATGGGGTCACTTGTGGAGGAGCTCCAATGTTTAGGCACACAGGGGCTCTCCAAACGCGACATGGCAAGCGCTAAATATTCCAGCATATTTTCCATTCAAAAAGTCAAATGGCGCTCCTTCCCTTCTGAGCCGTGCCGTGCGCCCAAACAGTGGTTTATGACCACATATGAGGTATCGTTGCACTCAGGAGAAATTGCCCAACAAATTTTAGCATCCATTTTATCCTGTTGCCCATGTGAAAATGAAAAAATTGATGCTAAAAGAAAATTTTTGTTGGAAAAATTAAAATGTACATTTTTTCCTTCCACGTTGCTTTAGTTCCTGTGAAGCACCTGAAGGGTTAATAATCTTCTTGAATGTAGTTTTGTGTAGCTTGAGGGGTGCAGTTTTTAGAATGGTGTCACTTTTGGGTATTTTCTGCCATATAGACCCCTCAAAGTGACTTCAAATGTGAGGTGGTCCCTAAAAAAAATGGTTTTAAAAATTTTGTTGTAAAAATGAGAAATCGCTGGTCAACTTTTAACCCTTATAACTTCCTAACAAAAAAATATTTTGTTTCCAAAATTGTGCTGATGTAAAGTAAACATGTGGGAAATGTTACTTAGTAACTATTTTGTGTCATATAACTCTCTGGCTTAACAGAATAAAAATTCAAAATGTGAAAAAACTGCAAAATTTTAGCCAAATGTCTGATTTTTTCACAAATAAACACAAAAATTATCGACCTAAATTTACCACTAACATGAAGCCCAATATGTCACGAAAAACAATCTCAGAATCGCTAGGATGCGTTGAAGCGTTCCAGAGTTATTACCTCATAAAGGGACAGTGGTCAGAATTGCAAAAAAAGGCCAGGTCATTAAGGTCAAAATAGGCTTGGTCATGAAGGGGTTAAAAATGCAGAGCTGGTGAAACAATTGATGGAGGCATTGATGTTACCAGTCCAGGTTGGCATTGTCAAGGTAAAAGCACACACAAAGGTGACTCCGTGGAGGTAGAGGGCAATAGAAGGGCGAACGAGGCTGCTAAAGTAGCACAAGGCGGCCTAGAGAGAGCAGTGGACGGTGGCGGGGAGTCAGCGTATTCCAGCCACATTGGGTCTAGATGTCCTGAAATCCCTCCGGCAACAGGCTGCTCAAACAGAGAAGGTACACCGAGGGAGACTGGGAGCGGAGCTGAACTCAAATGGAGTATGGGAGAATAAGGATAAATTGTGCCCACCAAAGTCCCTGTTCCCAATCATGGCACAAGCAGCTCATGGCCCCACTCACACCTCAAAAAGTCACATGTGTGCCATGGTAGATGCCTTCTGGATCGCTCCTGGTTTGTTACGTAAACGCGAACCTTGTACAATCATGCCTCATCTGTGCACAGCACAACCCAGGTAAAACAGTAAAAGTCCCTAAGAAAGCGACACCTAGGCCTCTCTACCCGTTTCAGAGACGGCAGATTGACGACATACAGCTACCAAGGTAGGATTGTATGCAAATATCCTAGTATGTGTAGATCTCTTCTCTGGTTGGCCGGAAGCCTATCCGGTAAAATGTGCAAATGATAAAACGACTGCAGACAAACTGATGAAAGAACTGATCTGCAGGTATGGTGTCCCAGAAGCCACAGAAACAGATAGGGGTACACACTTCACGGGAGAAATAATGAGGGAAGTCATGCAGGCCCCGGGTGTACAGCAAACATTTCATACACCATATAGGCCACAAAGTAGTGGGAAAGCGGAAAGACTAAATGGGACACTGAAAATTCAAAAGGCCATGGCAGACACAGGAAAGAGCTGGGTAGAGCCATGGCAGACACAGGGAAGAGCTGGGTAGAGCCACGGCAGACACAGGAAAGAGCTGGGTAGAGCCATGGCAGACACAGGGAAGAGCTGGGTAGAGCCATGGCAGACACAGGGAAGAGCTGGGTAAAGCCATGGCAGACACAGGAAAGAGCTGGGTAGAGCCATGGCAGACACAGGGAAGAGCTGGGTAGAGCCATGGCAGACACAGGAAAGAGCTGGGTAGAGCCATGGCAGACACAGGGAAGAGCTGGGTAGAGCCATGGCAGACACAGGGAAGAGCTGGGTAGAGCCACGGCAGACACAGGAAAGAGCTGGGTAGAGCCACGGCAGACACAGGGAAGAGCTGGGTAGAGCCACGGCAGACACAGGAAAGAGCTGGGTAGAGCCATGGCAGACACAGGATAGAGCTGGGTAGAGCCATGGCAGACACAGGAAAGAGCTGGGTAGAGCCATGGCAGACACAGGATAGAGCTGGATAGAGCCATGGCAGACACAGGGAAGAGCTGGGTAGAGCCATGGCCGACACAGGGAAGAGCTGGGTAGAGCCATGGCAGACACAGAATAGAGCTGGGTAGAGCCACGGCAGACACAGGATAGAGCTGGGTGGAGCCACGGCAGACACAGGATAGAGCTGGGTAGAGCCACGGCAGACACAGGAAAGAGCTGGGTAGAGCCACGGCAGACACAGGATAGAGCTGGGTAGAGCCATGGCAGACACAGGAAAGAGCTGGGTGGTGCCATGGCAGACACAGGAAAGAGCTGGGTAGAGCCATGGCAGACACAGGAAAGAGCTGGGTGGTGCCATGGCAGACACAGGAAAGAGCTGGGTAGAGCCATGGCAGACACAGGAAAGAGCTGGGTAGAGCCATGGCAGACACAGGAAAGAGCTGGGTAGAGCCATGGCAGACACAGGAAAGAGCTGGGTGGTGCCATGGCAGACACAGGAAAGAGCTGGGTAGAGCCATGGCAGACACAGGAAAGAGCTGGGTAGAGCCATGGCAGACACAGGAAAGAGCTGGGTAGAGCCATGGCAGACACAGGAAAGAGCTGGGTAGAGCCATGGCAGACACAGGGAAGAGCTGGGTAGAGCCATGGCAGACACAGGATAGAGCTGGGTAGAGCCACGGCAGACACAGGATAGAGCTGGGTGGAGCCACGGCAGACACAGGATAGAGCTGGGTAGAGCCACGGCAGACACAGGAAAGAGCTGGGTAGAGCCATGGCAGACACAGGAAAGAGCTGGGTAGAGCCATGGCAGACACAGGAAAGAGCTGGGTAGAGCCATGGCAGACAGGAAAGAGCTGGGTAGAGCCATGGCAGACACAGGGAAGAGCTGGGTAGAGCCATGGCAGACACAGGATAGAGCTGGGTAGAGCCACGGCAGACACAGGATAGAGCTGGGTGGAGCCACGGCAGACACAGGATAGAGCTGGGTAGAGCCACGGCAGACACAGGAAAGAGCTGGGTAGAGCCATGGCAGACACAGGATAGAGCTGGGTAGAGCCATGGCAGACACAGGGAAGAGCTGGGTAGAGCCATGGCAGACACAGGATAGAGCTGGGTAGAGCCACGGCAGACACAGGATAGAGCTGGGTGGAGCCACGGCAGACACAGGATAGAGCTGGGTAGAGCCACGGCAGACACAGGAAAGAGCTGGGTAGAGCCATGGCAGACACAGGAAAGAGCTGGGTAGAGCCATGGCAGACACAGGAAAGAGCTGGGTAGAGCCATGGCAGACAGGAAAGAGCTGGGTAGAGCCATGGCAGACACAGGGAAGAGCTGGGTAGAGCCACGGCAGACACAGAATAGAGCTGGGTAGAGCCACGGCAGACACAGGATAGAGCTGGGTGGAGCCACGGCAGACACAGGATAGAGCTGGGTAGAGCCACGGCAGACACAGGAAAGAGCTGGGTAGAGCCATGGCAGACACAGGATAGAGCTGGGTAGAGCCATGGCAGACACAGGAAAGAGCTGGGTGGTGCCATGGCAGACACAGGAAAGAGCTGGGTAGAGCCATGGCAGACACAGGAAAGAGCTGGGTGGTGCCATGGCAGACACAGGAAAGAGCTGGGTAGAGCCATGGCAGACACAGGAAAGAGCTGGGTAGAGCCATGGCAGACACAGGAAAGAGCTGGGTAGAGCCATGGCAGACACAGGAAAGAGCTGGGTAGAGCCATGGCAGACACAGGAAAGAGCTGGGTAGAGCCATGGCAGACACAGGGAAGAGCTGGGTAGAGCCATGGCAGACACAGGAAAGAGCTGGGTAGAGCCATGGCAGACACAGGAAAGAGCTGGGTAGAGCCATGGCAGACACAGGAAAGAGCTGGGTGGTGCCATGGCAGACACAGGAAAGAGCTGGGTAGAGCCATGGCAGACACAGGAAAGAGCTGGGTAGAGCCATGGCAGACACAGGAAAGAGCTGGGTAGAGCCATGGCAGACACAGGAAAGAGCTGGGTAGAGCCATGGCAGACACAGGAAAGAGCTGGGTAGAGCCATGGCAGACACATGAAAGAGCTGGGTGGTGCCATGGCAGACACAGGAAAGAGCTGGGTAGAGCCATGGCAGACACAGGATAGAACTGGGTAGAGCCATGGCAGACACAGGAAAGAGCTGGGTAGAGCCATGGCAGAGACAAGAAAAAGCTGGGTAGAGGTATGGCAGACACAGGATAGAGCTGGGTAGAGCCATGGCAGACACAGGATAGAGCTGGGTACAGCCATGAAAGACACAGGAAAGAGCTGGGTAGAGCCATGGCAGAGACAGGAAAGAGCTGGATAGAGCCATGGCAGACACAGGAAAGAGCTGGGTAGAGCTATGGCAGACACAGGATAGAGCTGGGTAGAGCCATGGCAGACACAGGGAAGAGCTGGGTACAGCCATGGCAGACACAGGGAAGAGCTGGGTAGAGCCATGGCAGACACAGGATAGAGCTGGGTAGAGCCACGGCAGACACAGGATAGAGCTGGGTGGAGCCACGGCAGACACAGGATAGAGCTGGGTAGAGCCACGGCAGACACAGGAAAGAGCTGGGTAGAGCCATGGCAGACACAGGATAGAGCTGGGTAGAGCCATGGCAGACACAGGGAAGAGCTGGGTAGAGCCATGGCAGACACAGGATAGAGCTGGGTAGAGCCACGGCAGACACAGGATAGAGCTGGGTGGAGCCACGGCAGACACAGGATAGAGCTGGGTAGAGCCACGGCAGACACAGGAAAGAGCTGGGTAGAGCCATGGCAGACACAGGAAAGAGCTGGGTAGAGCCATGGCAGACACAGGAAAGAGCTGGGTAGAGCCATGGCAGACACAGGATAGAGCTGGGTAGAGCCATGGCAGACACAGGAAAGAGCTGGGTAGAGCCATGGCAGACACAGGATAGAGCTGGATAGAGCCATGGCAGACACAGGGAAGAGCTGGGTAGAGCCATGGCCGACACAGGGAAGAGCTGGGTAGAGCCATGGCAGACACAGAATAGAGCTGGGTAGAGCCACGGCAGACACAGGATAGAGCTGGGTGGAGCCACGGCAGACACAGGATAGAGCTGGGTAGAGCCACGGCAGACACAGGAAAGAGCTGGGTAGAGCCACGGCAGACACAGGATAGAGCTGGGTAGAGCCATGGCAGACACAGGAAAGAGCTGGGTGGTGCCATGGCAGACACAGGAAAGAGCTGGGTAGAGCCATGGCAGACACAGGAAAGAGCTGGGTGGTGCCATGGCAGACACAGGAAAGAGCTGGGTAGAGCCATGGCAGACACAGGAAAGAGCTGGGTAGAGCCATGGCAGACACAGGAAAGAGCTGGGTAGAGCCATGGCAGACACAGGAAAGAGCTGGGTGGTGCCATGGCAGACACAGGAAAGAGCTGGGTAGAGCCATGGCAGACACAGGAAAGAGCTGGGTAGAGCCATGGCAGACACAGGAAAGAGCTGGGTAGAGCCATGGCAGACACAGGAAAGAGCTGGGTAGAGCCATGGCAGACACAGGGAAGAGCTGGGTAGAGCCATGGCAGACACAGGATAGAGCTGGGTAGAGCCACGGCAGACACAGGATAGAGCTGGGTGGAGCCACGGCAGACACAGGATAGAGCTGGGTAGAGCCACGGCAGACACAGGAAAGAGCTGGGTAGAGCCATGGCAGACACAGGAAAGAGCTGGGTAGAGCCATGGCAGACACAGGAAAGAGCTGGGTAGAGCCATGGCAGACAGGAAAGAGCTGGGTAGAGCCATGGCAGACACAGGAAAGAGCTGGGTAGAGCCATGGCAGACACAGGATAGAGCTGGGTAGAGCCACGGCAGACACAGGATAGAGCTGGGTGGAGCCACGGCAGACACAGGATAGAGCTGGGTAGAGCCACGGCAGACACAGGAAAGAGCTGGGTAGAGCCATGGCAGACACAGGATAGAGCTGGGTAGAGCCATGGCAGACACAGGGAAGAGCTGGGTAGAGCCATGGCAGACACAGGATAGAGCTGGGTAGAGCCACGGCAGACACAGGATAGAGCTGGGTGGAGCCACGGCAGACACAGGATAGAGCTGGGTAGAGCCACGGCAGACACAGGAAAGAGCTGGGTAGAGCCATGGCAGACACAGGAAAGAGCTGGGTAGAGCCATGGCAGACACAGGAAAGAGCTGGGTAGAGCCATGGCAGACAGGAAAGAGCTGGGTAGAGCCATGGCAGACACAGGGAAGAGCTGGGTAGAGCCACGGCAGACACAGAATAGAGCTGGGTAGAGCCACGGCAGACACAGGATAGAGCTGGGTGGAGCCACGGCAGACACAGGATAGAGCTGGGTAGAGCCACGGCAGACACAGGATAGAGCTGGGTGGAGCCACGGCAGACACAGGATAGAGCTGGGTAGAGCCACGGCAGACACAGGAAAGAGCTGGGTAGAGCCATGGCAGACACAGGATAGAGCTGGGTAGAGCCATGGCAGACACAGGAAAGAGCTGGGTGGTGCCATGGCAGACACAGGAAAGAGCTGGGTAGAGCCATGGCAGACACAGGAAAGAGCTGGGTGGTGCCATGGCAGACACAGGAAAGAGCTGGGTAGAGCCATGGCAGACACAGGAAAGAGCTGGGTAGAGCCATGGCAGACACAGGAAAGAGCTGGGTAGAGCCATGGCAGACACAGGAAAGAGCTGGGTAGAGCCATGGCAGACACAGGAAAGAGCTGGGTAGAGCCATGGCAGACACAGGGAAGAGCTGGGTAGAGCCATGGCAGACACAGGAAAGAGCTGGGTAGAGCCATGGCAGACACAGGAAAGAGCTGGGTAGAGCCATGGCAGACACAGGAAAGAGCTGGGTGGTGCCATGGCAGACACAGGAAAGAGCTGGGTAGAGCCATGGCAGACACAGGAAAGAGCTGGGTAGAGCCATGGCAGACACAGGAAAGAGCTGGGTAGAGCCATGGCAGACACAGGAAAGAGCTGGGTAGAGCCATGGCAGACACAGGAAAGAGCTGGGTAGAGCCATGGCAGACACATGAAAGAGCTGGGTGGTGCCATGGCAGACACAGGAAAGAGCTGGGTAGAGCCATGGCAGACACAGGATAGAACTGGGTAGAGCCATGGCAGACACAGGAAAGAGCTGGGTAGAGCCATGGCAGAGACAAGAAAAAGCTGGGTAGAGGTATGGCAGACACAGGATAGAGCTGGGTAGAGCCATGGCAGACACAGGATAGAGCTGGGTACAGCCATGAAAGACACAGGAAAGAGCTGGGTAGAGCCATGGCAGAGACAGGAAAGAGCTGGATAGAGCCATGGCAGACACAGGAAAGAGCTGGGTAGAGCTATGGCAGACACAGGATAGAGCTGGGTAGAGCCATGGCAGACACAGGGAAGAGCTGGGTACAGCCATGGCAGACACAGGATAGAGCTGGGTAGAGCCATGGCAGACACAGGGAAGAGCTGGGTAGAGTCATGGCAGACACAGGATAGAGCTGGGTACAGCCATGGCACACACAGGAAAGAGCTGGGTAGAGTCATGGCAGACACAGGATAGAGCTGGGTAGAGCCATGGCAGACACAGGGAAGAGCTGGGTAGAGCCATGGCAGACACAGGGAAGAGCTGGGTAGAGCCACGGCAGACACAGGAAAGAGCTGGGTAGAGCCATGGCAGACACAGGGAAGAGCAGGGTAGAGCCATGGCAGACACAGGGAAGAGCTGGGTAGAGTGCTTGCCTCTTGCACTCTTTTCAGTCAGACACACTCCAAATAGAAAGACAGGCTTGTCTCCTTCTGAAGTCCTGTTTGGTAGTGCACCAAAGACTGGTCTGTACTTCCCACAGGTGCTACAAATGCCACTCGGTTCTATGACAGCCTACGTCCAGGCCTTGCAGGAAAGACTTAATGTGGTGTATAAACGTGTTCTCATACATTCCAGATCCTAACGCCAGTGCAGATGTGCACCAGCTGAATCCAGGTGATTGGGTGGTTATACGCAGACACGTGAGAAGGAGCCTGGACCCACGATTTGACGGCCCCTTCCAAGTCCAGCTGACCACATCCACTTCAGTAAAACTTGAGGGAAAGTCCACCTGGATCCACGCCAGTCACTGCAAGAAGGTCCTGTCAACAGCAGAATGACTGTACTCCTCATCACCTTGCTGGCAGTGACAGGGTTACTGCACTCTACAGAGACACAGGACAAACTCTTAAATGCTGACTGGGACAACAAACTTATTCGGCATCATGCTCTTCTTATAAAGGACAGAAACCGAAGGACTGTTGGATCTGTCCACACAGCCCAGTATCTGCGAGGACCATGACGTACTTGACCTTACCTCTGGAGCCACGGGAGGTATTAACCCCACACTGCATACATGAGACTTGGACTCAATCTAGGTGTGCCCCGTGATATATCTGCCTCATTGGCTGTAATCGGATGGGCCACTAATCCCTGGTTTCAGTTTAATATAACGCGGCCTAAGGTACAAATGGGGTGGCGGGAATATGATTCAGATATCGGAGATATGGTCGCCAGGAGGAGGACTGAGATCCCTCACTCAGACCCAATTCCCAATGATGGACGGTGGTTCAGTCTTCAACACACTGGAGCAGACACCTGTGGTGAGGACAATAATTGCTTCCGCATATACACTCGCGATCAGACACAGGTTAATGATACGGTGTACCAAGATGGTGTTGAAGGCTGTAAATCATCTACAGGTAAAATAATAAGGAAAGAAAGGGGTAAATGTACATCTGGTATAAGGGGAAAACAAATGAATAATACTCGGTGCGCCCATAAGCCCTTTCTTGGATTTTTGGCATTTTGCAGACTTGTATGCAAATTTTGTTGTTTTGCTTATTGTTTTATGTAGCCGTAAAAGCGCTAATATATGTATTACTTAAGCTACTGGATAATGTATGCATAAAAAAAGAATCTAAGGCTGAATCTTCTGTAGTGTATCATAGACCCCAGGTGGCCATTGCTGATGGGGAAGGTGAATGTCCACACTGAGGGTGGATGGGAGAAGCAGGGAGGAAGCTCCCTTACGGGTACTAGACCCATGAGACAGTAGCTCCTTTGTGGACGTCAGCTGACCCTGTGGCAAAGGTTATACCATTTACAAAAGGGGGGAATTGATATAGAAGGGTTAATGGTTTGCTTTTATATCCCTTTAACTCCCTTTAATACTTCAATTGCCTTTTGCCTAATAATGCTAGAATTATTCTTGTGTAGACTAGTAGTCTCTGTTTCAAGGAGACTATACTTGTTATCATATTTGTTCTCAATAGTCAGCAACAACATGTTCTGGGTACATTGTAAACAAGGTATGACCCTGAGGGGTGGAGGCTACATGAGCCACATAGAGTTACATATTGTTGTAAATGGTATAAAGTGATTTGCGTACGGCCCATGTGTGTGCAGTCTCCTTTGTTTCTAAGAGCTTGTAAATTAAGGGCGTAAACTCCTAATTGTCAGGAACACCACACTGTACTTGCTCTCTGAGCCAGTGCGCGTGTCCTGAGTGTCAGCACCGGCGTGCAGCCTCCGCTGAGCAGTGACTCACTCGCAATGTAGGGGTACCGGGGTCAGGTACAGCCAGAAAGTACCGATGCACAGGACCTGTGGATGCTGAAGTTTAGGAAGCCAGCATAGGACCTATGGTCATGTGAATGGTCATGTGACTGCAAGGGGGCGGGGCTTAGCGTCCTGCACACAGAGAAGGAAGAGAACTCAGAGTCCAAGCAGAAGTCATGCACAGTACAGACCAGCGAGGTACAGGAGAGATAAACAGACGGGAGGTCAGACAAAGCCAAAGGTCATACACAGGGTCACAGTACAGTACCAGGGAGGAGACAGAGCGGATAATCAGGGCCAAGCAGAGATCAAAACCAAACAGACATAGGAGGTACCAGGCAGAATCCAAAGCAATATCCAGGGAACAGACCGAGTCATACACAGAGAATCAAGTAACCAGAACACAGCACTAACACACTCAGGGGTCACCACACAATGCCAAGGGCGAAAGTATAACTGACAGGGATGGGAGCGTCCTGAGGCTATAAGAAGCCTCCCCCAGAACCAGGGAGAGGCCACAATCATAGCCCCAGGTGTGCAGGTAAGCCTGCACCGGGATCACAACCTTTAACCCCAGAAATGCCAGTCATCAGCACTGGTTCCAAACATTAACCCCACGTGTGCGAGTCAAACCCGCACTGAGATCATGACAGTACCCCCCTCTCAACGGGGGGCCTCTGGACCCCCAGGCTTGCCCGGGTACTTAGCATGGAAAGCCCGCACCAGGCGATCAGCATGCATCAACCGGGCTGGTACCCAGGACCTGTCCTCCGGTCCATACCCCTTCCAATGAACCAGGTACTGTACCGACCGCCGTACCAACCTGGAATTTACGATATGACCAACCTCGTACTCCACCTGCCCCTTGACCAAAACCGGAGGAGCAGCAGACTCGGAGTCTCCCCGGACTGCTTCAAAAGGTTTCAGTAGAGATTTGTGGAAGACGTTAGGGATCTTGAAAGAGGGTGGAAGGCACAGCCTATACGCCACTGGTTTGATTTTTTCCACAATCTTGTACGGGCCAATGAATTTGGGTCCCAACTTGGCTGACGGAATCTTTAACTTAATGTTTCGCGTGGAGAGCCAAACTTTCTCTCCCACCCGAAACATGGGACCAGGTGTTCGTTTCCTGTCCGCGAAATACTTATACCTGCCTTGAGACCTAGATATACTCCGCTGAACTTCTGCCCATGTATCTTTTAACCGCTGAACAGAGTCCTCAGCCCCGGGGCACCCCGAATCCAGACGAGAAAACTCACCAAAATGAGGACTGAACCCATAGTTAATCAAGAAAGGGGACCTACCAGTGGATTGACTCACCCGACTATTGAAGGCAAATTCAGCCAACGGCAGTGCATCACACCAGTCATTCTGTCTAGCAGAGGTTAGACACCGGAGGATCTGTTCCAGGGACTGGTTAGTGCGCTCCGTCTGCCCATTGCTCTCAGGATGGTATGCAGACGAAAAGGACAGAGACATACCTAATTTTTTGCAGAAAGCACGCCAAAACTTAGCCACAAACTGCACACCACGATCAGACACCACATTCAGGGGTACCTCATGCAACCGGATGACATGCTGCACAAACAACCTGGACAACGTCTCAGCTGACGGTAGTGCGGACAGGGGTACGAAATGAGCCTGCTTAGAAAACCTGTCCACCACTACAGATTGGTAACAAAATCCATGGATAAATGAGTCCATGGCCTTTTGGGCACTGCCAAGGGTATCAGCTCCCCTGCCGGCCGGCTATGAGAGCTTTTAGAACGAGCGCAGACCCCACAACCAGCAGTGCGGATTTATCACATAACTCAAAATCATTAAACCCCCATTGAACAATCTCCCCTGTTTTCCAGTTAATAACTGGGTTATGGCGTTGGAACCAGGGCATGCCCAACACCAACCCTGCAGGTAGATTGTCCAGCACAAAACAACTTATGTTTTCCACATGAATAGCGCCCACTCTGAGTGAAAACATATCAGACATAAAGAGAATTCCCTCCTTAGTGAGGGGAGATGAGTCAATGGCCATCACCTTGATCGGAACCTTGAGCCTAACTGTCCCTATCTTGCAGTGTGTGACCAATTGGGAGTCAATGAGGTTAATAGATGATCCACAGTCGACGAAGGCTGTAGAGGAAAAAGAACTACCGTCCACAAATAGTTCCACAGGCAGTAATACTTTAGAAAACGAGGAAAATGGTACCTGAGGGTCTGAGCAGCCTCCCCGTTGACTACCCAGACCTAGTCGTTTCCCGCCGACCGGGTTTGAAGACGGGCAATTCGGGCACTCCCTTTTCCAATGTCCCGTTTTACCGCAGTAAAAGCATAACTGCTTGTCCTTCCGGCGTTTCCTCTCCGTATCCTTCAGGGAGAGGGCGCCTACATCCATGGGCTCAGGGGCAGTCTCTTTTCCACTGGGGAACAATGGAGTATCCACCTGCATCACCCCTCTGGCCCGCAGCCTGCGGTCCATCCGGACGGCCTGGGTCATGGTGTCCTCGAGAGAGTTAGGTGGGGGATGTAACGCCAAGGCATCCTGCAGCTGCTCGGACAAGCCTCTGCGAAAGAGTCCTCGGAGTGCGGCGTCGCTCCAAGAGACCTCTGCGGCCCAGCGGCGGAATTCAGTACAAAACCACTCAGATGAGTGTTTCCCCTGACAGACACTCATCACCATGTCCTCTGCCAATCGCTCTCGGTCAGGTTCATCATAAATGTGCCCGAGGGCCTCAAAGAATGCGTTCACTGACATACGTTCAGGAGCAGAGGAAGACAGAGAGAAAGCCCATGCTTGCGGAGCCCCCCGAAGTAGGGAAATAATGACCCCCACCCTCTGGAACTCATCCCCGGAGGAGCGGGGCCTTAGAGAAAAAAAAAGCTTGCATCCTTCTCTGAAAGACCGGAACTCCTTTTTATCCCCTGAGAAAAGGTCTGGTAATTTGACCGGAGATTCGGGGGACGCTAATGACACATCCCTACCCCCAGAACCAGAAGCCCCTGCATCGACAGCCCCCTGCACAGTAACCACCAACTGTTGCTGGGTCTGGGCCATCGTGCGCTGTTCCACATTGAGCTTATGGAACATTTGGGTCAGGTGCTTGACCTGATCAGACAAGGCTTGTATGGGATCCATGAGGATAACACACACTTTTTTTTTTTTTCTGAAGAAAAAAAAACTGAAATGGTCAGTTATAATGTCAGGAACACCGCACTGTACTTGCTCACTGAGCCAGTGCGCGTGTCCTGAGTGTCAGCGCCGGCGTGCAGCCTCCGCTGAGCAGTGACTCACCCGCAATGTAGGGGTACCGGGGTCAGGTACAGCCAGAAAGTACCGATGCACAGGACCTGTGGATGCTGAAGTTTAGGAAGCCAGCATAGGACCTATGGTCATGTGAATGGTCATGTGACTGCAAGGGGGCGGGGCTTAGCGTCCTGCACACAGAGAAGGAAGAGAACTCAGAGTCCAAGCAGAGGTTATGCACAGTACAGACCAGCGAGGTACAGGAGGGATAAACAGACGGGAGGTCAGACAAAGCCAAAGGTCATACACAGGGTCACAGTACAGTACCAGGGAGGAGACAGAGCGGATAATCAGGGCCAAGCAGAGATCAAAACCAAACAGACATAGGAGGTACCAGGCAGAATCCAAAGCGATATCCAGGGAACAGGCCGAGTCATACACAGAGAATCAAGTAACCAGAACACAGCACTAACACACTCAGGGGTCACCACACAATGCCAAGGGCGAGAGTATAACTGACAGGGATGGGAGCGTCCTGAGGCTATAAGAAGCCTCCCCAGAACCAGGGAGAGGCCACAATCATAGCCCCAGGTGTGCAGGTAAGCCTGCACCGGGATCACAACCTTTAACCCCAGAAATGCCAGTCATCAGCACTGGTTCCATACATTAACCCCACGTGTGCGAGTCAAACCCGCACTGAGATCATGACACTAATCTGGCCTCACTGGTGATCTGGCATATCTGACTCTAGGTCAGAACGAAAACAGCTACAACACCAGTTATACCTTTATGCATTCTTTATACCTGTTATATGGTTATACGTTCTTTATACCTGTTATACCTTTATGCATTCTTTATACCGGTTATATCTTTATACCCGTTTATACGTTCTTTATACCTGTTACACCTTTATACGTTCTTTATACCTGTTACACCTTTATACGTTCTTCATACCTGTTATACCTTTATGCATTCTTTATACCTGTTATATCTTTATACCTGTTTATACATCCCTACCAATCAATCTACTGGAGATCAGAGCAATCTACGTCTCCCTTCTGCACTGGCAGGACCTCCTCGCAGGACATCTGGTTAGCATTCAGTCAGATGCCACGGCATACTTAAACCACCAGGGTGGAACAGGCAGCAGATCTGTTTTGGAGGAGGTTTCCAGGATCCTAGTCGGGGCAGAAAATCACGTAACAGCAATCTCGGCTGTTCACATTCTGGGAGTAGAAAACTGGGCCGCCGACTTTCTAAATCGCCAGGGTCTTGCCTCAGGCGAGTGGTCAAACAACCCCAAAGTTTTTGACCAGACCTGTCAGAAATGGGGCACCCCCCAACGTAGATTTGATGGCATCTCAGAAGAACACAAATGTGCCCCACTTTATAGTCAGGTCTCACGATCCTCTGGCAATTGGTCAGGATGCCCTGGCCCCTTCTTGGTCTCTCTTTCGCCTTCTATATCTCTTCCCTTAATTCTGCGGGTCATCAAGAAGATAAAGTCAAAAGAAGTACCCACAATTCTGATGGCTCCAGACTGGCCCAGACATGCCTGGTATGCACAGCTAGCAAACATGCTCGCAGACACCCCTTGGAAACTTCCAGACCGTCTGGATCTTCTTTCGCAGGGTCCCCTCTTCCATCAGAATTCTCATTTGCTGAGGCCATCGTTCTGAAGGAAGCAGGGTTTCCACCTCAGGTCATACAGACCATGAACTGTGAAAATGGAAAAAAATATATTTTTCCCACAAAAATGTTGTTTTAGCTCCAATTTTTTTTTCACTTTCTTAAGTATAGCCAGAGAAAGTGGACCCCAAAATGTGATGTGCAATTTCTCCTGAGTACACCGATACCCCATATGTGGGGGAACACTACTTTTGAGGCACAGTGCAAAGCTCAGAAGGGAAGAGGCGCCACATTGGAGTTCAGATTTGCTGGAATGGTTTGAGGGGGCCATGTCACCCTGGCAGAGCCCCTGAGGGGCCAGAACACCAGAAACCCCCCATATCTGATACGATTTTACAAACTATAACTCTCAATGTATTAATCTAGGGGTGCACGGAGCATATTGACACCACATGTGCCTCACAGAATTTTATAAAATTAGGCAGTGAAGAAAAAATAATTACAATTTTGCCACAAAAATTTTGTTTTAGACCCAGATTTTACATTTTCATAAGAGGAAATGGGTGAAAAATAGCACCAAAATTTGTCACGCAATTTCATGCTGAACGTGGAAATAACCCATATGTGGCTTTACACTACTGCTTAACCATATGGCGAGACTCGGCAGGGACGGAACGCTATTTGGAGAACTCCATATACAGAGCCCCTAAGGCAGTGGTGGCGAACCTGTGGCACGCGAGCCCTCCCGGTGTGCACAAGCGCCGTCTCCTCCAAATTGGCGCCATCACCACTATCCTCAGCCTGCTCGTCATGTCACTCACCACTAGCGCCACGGCCACTCTCCTCTGTCTCCCATCAGCTGAAGGTGGAAATCATCTCCGTCACTGAGGGGTTAAGTCTGTTTTACTTTTTTTTTTCTCGCTTTATTTTTTTTCTTATTCTAAGGGCTCGTTCACACTAGTGTATAACTTGGACCAGTGTTCTACAATCTGCCGATTTATTCTCAGCTCATTTGTCCCTGAAATCTGATGGGTGCAAGAAAAAGCTTCGATGCCAAACGGAGAATCAGGAGAAGGTCCGATGGGTCCGGTCACGAGCAGGAAACTGTAAATGGCCGCGTGAAGGGTTAATAACTGTACCGATTGTACACGACCCAAGGATGGGACGAGCACCAAAGAGACTCGCTTGGACTGATCAGACCAGTGGTTTCCTTTCATGGACCTCATCTCAATCACAATGTGGCCATATTATAACAAAGTACACAGAAATGGTTTGTGGGGTTTTTTAAATTTTGACCGTATAACGCATTTTTCCATCTGTCCTGTGCTGTACATGTCAGCCCCTAATTACGCCCCTCCGGGTTCTATCTACCCTCCAAACAAAAAACACAAAAACTGAGCTTGGTTTGAGTTGGTATACAGGCAGCACATAAAGCATAGAAAACCTACAAGAAGCAAAATGGACATAAAGCTGCTGGAACTCATTAGGTAAAACCACAAGGGCATTTAATGCCACAGGGCTCCTAGTAACACTGTGATGAAAAATAACAGCGTAACCGCCATCTCGCTGTCGGCAAGGTGCAGGACCAGGGTCTCCTCGCCGACGGTGGGACGGCTTTTGTGCTGTTTCTGATCAAAAACAAAGAACCCTGTGTTATTGAAATTCACTTTTGCGTTTGACTTATTTAGTTACAGCAGGGTTTATGTCCATTTTGCTTCTTGTAGGTTTTGTCCATTTACCCACCAGTTACCGCGTGAACCGATATGGGTTTAGAGGCGCTGCGTGCTATGTACCAGGGGTACAGGGTGGCTACAGATGTTTCACACCTCTTTGTAGATACAAGATCGGAATTCTGTTTACGATAAAGCAATTCTCCACCCCAAAACAGAGGAGTGACTAAACATTTGTCACGTACTGTCACCTACCTGGTGTCCTCTGCTGTCCTCCAACTGTGTTCTGATTCTCCTACATCCAAGATGGCCTCCATAGCGACAGGCGACAGCCGTATGTCTGACCCACACCTCCATAACATGGCACTTCCTACTTACCACAGGGCTGACTGGATGTAGAGGGACCAGAATGCCGGCTTCAGTGTAGGAGTCAGTGGGAGGTAAACAGAGGAGACAGGTAGGACGACTCTACATGTGACATGTGTCATCACTCGTCAGCACCAGGCAGAAGCTGCTACATCACCAGGATCCAAAGAACAGGGAGATTCATTACCTATAACACAAGCTCAGTCATTTATATGTCAGCACAGGACTCGTGGAAGTAAAATATGGACGGAAAGGCTGGAAGGAATATTAACAAAAGGTAAAGAAACTAAATCTGTGCTTCCAAAATCATTAAGAAGAGGTGTGAAGGCGGCCTCGTTATTCATCAGTGCACCGCTGGACTCCACAGGAGCAGCCGCGCCATCACCGGACGCTTCTGCTGTGATGTGGACAGCGGATAAAGCTTCACTGCACCAGAGACTCCACACGATATCACATGCCCGTCGTCATCCCATGCCCATCGTCGTCGTACGCCCGCCATTATTACATACCTGTGGAAACATTTACCGGAATGTCCTCCTTCCAGTCACGCACACATGGCTGATCCCCCCTCGTCATCGCTTCTTCTTCTGTCTCATCCTTCACTTTATTCTTAGTCGGATATTTCTCCTGATATATCAGATGTAACAATCAGCACAATACAAGAAACCACCAAAATCTATGACATCTATGACCTCGATCAGAAATGTCCCCCTCATATACAGATCCGGTACAGGGCTCAGCGCCGTCTACCTGATGATCCTTCATGATGCTGTGATTCTCCTCTGGACAGTCCCGAGAATACAGAGAACGGGAACATCTCTCTGGTGGATTCCTTTCCACAACTCCATCTGTAAAGAAAACACAGTAACGGAATAGATTGTGTCATGAGATGATGGAAGTAGTAGCAGGTGACCACTGAACACATGACAGTCTCCCCTCCTCACCCTGCTGATCGGTCCATATAGCAATCGCCTCTTGTTCTCCATCTATAGGTTCAATCTTAATATCAATCAGATCTTCACCCTAAAAAGTAAAATGTAAGATGAACTCAGATCCTATCACTTCATGGTCAGATGTTGGGGGGGACTTCAGTGTCATCTACCTGATGACTCTCCGGGATGTTGCGATTGTCCTCTGGACTGTCCTGGGGATACAAAAGACGGGGACATCTCTCTGATGGATTTCTCCTCCTGGATCCATCTGTGGAGACACACAGACTGAATACATGACCTGCCATGTATCTGTTTATATATGAGACACGTCTCTCAGAACCGGTAACTATAGGTTTATGTATCAGGGACTAAACTATATTCTTGTGATCCTCACCACCGGTACCGAGGTCCCAGCACATTGTGGAAACAAACATGAAGTGATAATCAGTGAGGCCAAAGCCTAATGGTCTCTGCTCTGCACTCAGAGGATGAGGACCCTGAGGAGAGGGACAGAGAAGACCCTTATCAATCAGATGGAGGAGCCGTACCGAGAAACAGAACTTCTCCAAGTTTCGTCTCCACCAGGGATGGAACCACAGAGGAGCTGGAGAAAGCTCCACATTTCGATCCATCTGTTTCTTCTCTCCTAATTCACCATTATGGAGATGGGGGAAGGACGGTTACCATTTATCAATGATTGTTTTTTGAGACACTCATGATGTCACCATGAGGACACGGCCTCCCTCCTGGACAGGATACTCTGGGATCATTAAGAGGAGAGAACCTGCCGCCATCATATTAAAAGACGAGTTACTAAGTTTTTATTACTAAGGGCAGCACGGTGGCTTAGTGGTTAGCGCTGCAGCCTTGCAGCGCTGGAGTCCTGGGTTCGAATCCCACCAAGGACAACATCTGCAAGGAGTTTGTATGTTCTCCCCGTGTTTGCGTGGGTTTCCTCCCACATTCCAAAGACATACTGCTAGGGAATTTAGATTGTGAGCCCCATCGGGGACAGTGATGATAATGTGTGCAAACTGTAAAGCGCTGCGGAATATGTTAGCGCTATATAAAAATAAAGATTATTATTATTATTTATTGTGCTTTAACCCTTTCACTACCTATAACATATAGGTACGCCCTGGCAATTGTGACAGCACAGGAGCTATACTCTCGCAATCTCCGCTGGGAGCTCGGTTTACGTGATAGCAGAGATTGTTCTATAAATGCCAGGAGCGGTGCCCGTACGGCAACATTTAGGAGGCTGGGAGAGGGAGTTCCCTCTCTCTGTTCCGATCGGTGCCACCGCAACATCAATGCAAGAGCCTGATGGTCGTCATGGCAACCTCAGCGTGTGTGTGACGTCCGTCTGGTATGAGTCTGGGCTGCAGTAAGACAGCACCCCGAGCAACCCTGAGACCCTTTACCCCTATACAGGGATCTGGAATTACAGCAGAGCCCAGGAGGTAGCTGTCTGTATAAGAGCAGCGGACCAGAGCAGGATGGACGCCAGGAAGGGGTTAAAAAACGGGACCAAAAGCGTAGTCAGGAGTCCAAGTCTAAACCAGGCGGGCAGCAGAGGTACAAAAATGGCAGACAGTAGCAGAGTCAAAATCCAGGCCAAGGTCAGAGTCATAAACCGGGAGGGAGGCAGAGGAACAAAATCGTTAGGCAGGAGCAGAGTCAGAAATCCAGGCTAAGGTCAGAGTCAAAGATAGCAAATAACACACTAGCACATCGGGGAAACCAAGACTATATCTGGCGGGCTGCAGGCCAGGCCCCAAGGTATTTGAAGGATCAGGCTATCCCTCACAGGCTCACAGTCTGATGACGCCATTCGGACCGCCCCCAGGACCAGGCCAGATGGTGATGCACCAACTCCTTCATGACTGACAGAGGAGCGGAGCCTGCATCCACCAGATGTCTGCGCAGGAGCCCCTTCTCTGCCACCACCACCCACAGGCGAACCACGGCGCCCCCTAGTAGTCGAGGCAGGAACAGCCGTCCTCGAGTCTGACGGCGACATGACAGTCCGGCGCCTCCCAGTGGCTGAGGCAGGAACAGCAGTCCCTGTGTATGACTGCGACGTGACAGTACCCCCCCCCCTTCTAAGAGGGGCCTCCGGACCCTCAAAACCTGGTTTGTTAGGGTGAAGGTGAAATTTCCTGATCAACCCTTTGGCATGAATGTCACCAGCAGGGACCCAGGACCTCTCCTCCAGACCGTAGCCCTTCCAGTGCACCAGATACTGAACAAACCCTCTCACTAAGCGGGAATCAAGGATACACTGGACTTCATATTCCAAGGCACCCCCGACCAAAACTGGTGGAGGAGGGGACTGGATTGGATGAATTGGAGAGCGGTACAATTTGAGGAGAGACTTGTGGAAAACATTTGGCAGTTTGAATGATTGAGGGAGTTTCAGACGAAAAGCTACTGGGTTAATCACCTCAATAATTTCATATGGACCAATGAACCTGGGACCCAGTTTGGCAGACGGCACTTTAAGCCTAATATTCCTGGTAGAAAGCCAGACTTTGTCTCTAACTCCCAGGTGCGGCCCTTTGGATCGCCGTCTGTTAGCAGCCGAAGCTTGTCTAACCTGAGCCCCTTTCAAGTTTGTGTTCACTTCTGACCAAATCGTCTTTAACTGATGTATAGATCTTTCTACCCCAGGGAGCTCTGACATTTTAGCAGAGAATGAACCAAAGCATGGGTGCAAACCAAGATTGCAGAAACATGGATTTTTGTGAGTACTCACCGTAAAATCCTTTTCTCCGAGACGCTCATTGGGGGACACAGATACTGTGGGTGCATGCTTCTGCCGCTAGGAGGCTGACACTAAGTGAAAAAAAGAGGTTAGCTCCTCCTCCGCAGTATACACCCTCGCCCCTATTGCGGGCGGAAATCAGTTTGGTGCCAAAGCAGTAGGAGGACAACAAATCAGCCTTAATACAGGTACAACATGTCCAAAGGAAAACACCACCCTTATATCAAATAAGTAAACGCATATTCATTTAAACAAGAGCCAACTGGCTAATAGGGTGGGTGCTGTGTCCCCCAATGAGCGTCTCGGAGAAAAGGATTTTACGGTGAGTACTCACAAAAATCCATGTTTCTCCTTCGTCTCATTGGGGGACACAGATACTGTGGGACATCCTAAAGCAGTCCCTCGGTGGGAGATTGACTCACCGATCCAAGCTACATTCACCTCCTGTTTAATGGTGCGCCACCGTTGCTTGGAGAATCCTTCTACCCAGGCTTGCATCCGCCGAGGTCTGAGCATGGATATTATGTTTGGCAAATGTGTACAGGCTGGACCAGGTTGCTGCCTTGCAAACCTGTTCCGTCGAAGCCTGATGCCGAAGCGCCCAAGAGGCGCCCACTGCCCGAGTAGAGTGCGCTCTGATCCCTGCTGGAATCGGCGTGCCTCTAATGCAGTAGGACTCCTGAATAGTCAAACAAATCCATCTGGCTATGATCGACTTTGAGGCAGCGAGTCCCTTCCTGCGTTCTTCAGGGAGCACGAAAAGCGTGTCCGTCTGAGGAAAGGGTGCCGTCCGTGACACGTACCTCCGGAGGGCTCTTACCAGGTCTAACGTGTGAAGAGCCTTCTCCCACACGGTGCACCGGTGCTGGAAAAAAATGAAGGCAAAACAACATCTTCATTGATGTGAAAAAGAGGACACGACCTTCAGCAGAAAAAGAGGGGCTGGTCTGAGGACCACCTTATACCTATGGAAAGTGAGGAACGGAGCTCGGCAGGATAGAGCCGCCAGCTCTAAAACCCGCCTGATGGAAGAGATGGCCACTAGGGGAACAACTTTCCAGGAAAGGTATCCTGAAACAGTTCCAGTGGAGCTTCCTGCAGAACGCTTAAGACCATGTTAAGAACCCAGGCGTCTCTCGGCGCCATATAGGGAGGTATCAAGTGGAACACTCCCCGGATGAAAAGTTTTCACCTGCAAATTGGTAGTAACCCTGCACTGGAACTGGACGGATAAGGCCGACATTTGTCTCCTGCAGAAACCTGGGCAAAGCCTGAGTCCAATGCTCTACCGACTGAGCTATCCGGGCTCTCTGAGCCCGGCTGGAGAAAAACCAAGACGTTGGAGATCCAGAATCTTAGCGGAGAAACACCGCGCCTCGACATCAAGCAAAGAACACCTTCCAGGTGTGGTGGTAAATTCATGCTGAAGCAGGCCTCCGGGCACTAATCATTGTAGCGACCACCTTGCTCCCGAACCCTGCCTGGGTTAGAATCCGAGATTCAACGGCCCTGCCGTCAAACACAGGGTCCCCGAGTTCGGGTGGCAAATTGGCCCTTGAGACGGTAGATCTGGACGCTCTAGCAGGCGCCCAGGAACGTCGGCGAGCAGCTGCCTTAGATCTGCGTACCACGCTCGACGGGGCCAGTCTGGGGCCAGCAGAATCGCCGGCCCCCCTTCCGTCTTGATCCCTTTGCTGACTCTCGGGAGTAGTGGCAGTGGGGGAAATAGATATGGGAGGCAAAACTGGTTCCATGGCAGAACCAATGCGTCCCCCGCGAATGCCTGCGGGTCCCTGGCCCGAGAGACATATGTGGGCACTTTGGCATTCACTCTGGAAACCGTCAGGTCCACATCCGGAGCTCCCCACAGTTGACAAATCTGTTGAAGAACTTCGGGATGTAGAGACCACTCTCCGGATGCAAGACCCTGCCGGTTGAGGAAGTCTCCCGCCCAATTTTCCACTCCCGGGATGTGGACAGCCAAAATCACCGAGTGGTTTGCTTCGCCCCACTGAAGAATGTGCTCCACCTCGCGCATGGTTGTTCTGCTGCGGGTGCCCCCCTGACGAATTATGTAAACCACCACCGTGGCGATGTCCGATAGAATCCGGACGGGACGGCATGCTAGCAAGTGATGAAACCTCTGCAGAGCCAGCCGAATTGCTCGTATCCCCCAATAAGTTGATCGGGAGGCGTGCCTCCTGTGGCGACCACCGTTTCTGGGTTGTGTGGTGGCGAAACACCGCTCCCCAACCGAGGAGACTGACGTCAATTGTCATTATCAGCCCATGACATGGGGGGAAAGGTTCCCCTAGGCCAGAGAGGAACTGGTTATCCACCATCCGAGCGACTGCCTGACTTGAGAGGACAGTTTGCACCGCCGATCGAGCGTGAAAGGATTCTTGTCCCAGGCTGACACGAGGCGTGCTGCAGAGGGTGAAGGAAGGAACTGGACGAAAGGTATCGCTTCGATTGCTGCCACCATTTTCCCTAGGATCCTTATCGTGGATCGGATGGTATGAGGGACTGGTTGGCGTAGTGTCCGGACTCCCTGCCGGAGACTAGCGCCCTTTCCTGAGGGAGAATTATCAACCCTCAACAAGTGTCGAAGATCATCCCTAGGAAGGAGATCCTCTGAGCTGGCACAAGGGATGATTTCTTTGCATTGACCAACCATCTAAGCGGCAAGAGTATCTAGCGTGATGTTGACACCTTCCTCACATGCCCGTATTGACGGGCCCTTGACCAAGAGGTCGTCCAGATAAGGCAAGACGACTATGCCTCGAGAATGCATTGTGGCCCTGACAATTGCCAAAACCTTTGTGAACACTCTGGGAGCCGTGGCTAGCCCGAAGGGTAGCGCTACGAACTTAAAATGCTGAACGCTGATGGCGAAGCGTAGCCGCCTCTGATGAGGAGGAAAAAATGGGAATATGCAGAAAAGCGTCATGGCTGTCAATTGAGGCCAAATATTCTCACTGTTCCATGACCGCTATGACTGAACGGAGAGACTCCATCCGGAAATGTCTGATCCTGATAAATTTGTTCAGGAGCTTTAGGTCCAAAACAGGCCTGACAGACCCGTCCTTTTTGGGGACCGCAAAAAGGTTTGAATAGAACCCCTGAGCTCTTCCATGTTCCGGCACTGGAACAATCACTCCGTTGTGCAGGAGCGGCTTGATGGCACCCAATAGAGCCCTTACCTGGGTATCCACCCTGGGAAGCCGGGAAGGAAAAAACCTTCTTGGAGGGTATCTGACAAATTCTATTTTGTAACCTGAGGACACCAACTCTTTTACCCATGCGTCGTGAGCAATGTTGGCCCAGACGTGGTGAAAACAGAGTAGGCAGCCGCCCACTTGCTGGTGTCGTCTGGTAAAGATCTCAAGTCATTTGGCCGATGATCCTTAGGATCTGGGTCCCCTCGATCTGGCCTCTTGAGCACGCATTCTCCCCAATGGGTTGGGTCTATATGACCTGCCGCTCCCTATCCTGGTTGGGGCGGCCTGAGGTGGCGGAATTGGGCCCCGTAGTCCACCCGGAGTCTTTTAACACATGACCCCAGACTGTCTCCTATTCGGGTCCCGGACCAGGCTCAGGCTGCTTAGCGGCCGCCACCTGACCAATGCCGTCACACCCGGCCTAGAATGGCCGGTGGCACTGCGAAAGGCCCGAAAACGTGCCTGAACCGGGTGACGAAAAAATGATCTAACCTTCTGTTGGAGGAGAAACACGCTCCTTCCTCCTGTGGAGTCGGAGATAAGTTGATCCAAAAATAGTCAGCCGCACTGATCAGGCAGGGACGTCAAGGACTTCTTGGAAGTAGAATCGGCCCGCCATGTCCTCAACCATTGGGCTCTTCAGATAGAGATTGCATTAGCGGCAGCAAGTGCTGAACAATTGGCCGCATCCAAAAACGCATTCATTACATAATCTCCGGCTATCGTCATCTGACCTGTGACCTCCGAGATCTCTGCAGGTAGGTCCTGCTCCTGCGCGACCTTGTTTAATGTTTCTGACTATGATATCATAGCCTTGGCTACCCAAGTTGCTGCGAACGAGGGAGCGAGTGCAGACCCTGACGCCTCATATACTGAACGAGCTAGGCTCTCAATAAGGCAGTCCGTGGGATCTTTAATCGAGGAAACCCTAGGGACAGATAACAGGGTCTTAGTGGCCAGGCATGAAACCGGAGGATCCACTATTGAGGATTCCATCCATTGTTTACGGAGGTCTGGAGCAAACGGATAACGCATTTCGAGTGCCCTTTAACCCGTGAAAAATGCCTTTTTGGACGTTCTCTGTGCCGCTGTACTATGTCCTCAAACTCAGGGTGAGAGGAAAAAATTCTGTGCGGCTGCTTCACTCGTTTACATACAACTTTATGCCCCGTAGCCGCTGCGGTATCATCCTCAATCCCCAGGGTCTGATTGATGGCTTCTATGAGGCTGTCCACTGTTTCACGTGACTCTGGAGTGTCCAGGTCAATGGGCTCGTCTGAGTTGCAATCTGAGGTCTGCTTGCTATCATCCACTGGTGACAGGGAGCGAGAAGCAGATCTTACGGATGCCAAAGGCACCGGATGGACTGGGAGACACCGTGTGGATTTGTTTCCCCCGAGTCTGCCTGGAGTGAGGGCGGCCCCTGCAGGCCGGAGGCTCCTGTGAGGTGGATGTTCCCCCTAAAGGCGGCGAAACACTGTCCCTGCCCCTATCTGGGGCCTGAAGGGATTCTATTGCTCTCATAAGCGACACCATGTACTGTGACAGTGATCGGGCCCACTCCGGGGGCACCGGATGGACTGGGCGACACCGTGTGGATTTGTTTCCCCCGAGTCTGCCTGGAGTGAGGGCGGCCCCTGCAGGCCGGAGGCTCCTGTGAGGTGGATGTTCCCCCTAAAGGCGGCGAGACACTGTCCCTGCCCCTATCTGGGGCCTGAAGGGATTCTATTGCTCTCATAAGCGACACCATGTACTGTGACAGTGATCGGGCCCACTTCGGGGGATTTGACACATTGGTCGCGGTCGCAGGGGAGGGCTCCTTGGCGCGTTTGGATTCGCAGACTTCGCATAAACGCTGCTCTGCGCCCGCGGAAACGCAGTCCGACAAGAGATGCATGCCGCGTAAAAGAACGTGTGCGTCTTTGCTTTTTTCGGACATGCTGTATCTGTCCACTGCCGGGGATATGGGGAAGAGGTAGCTCCTCGTTTTTCCCTAGCATGGCCTCTCGGGCAGCACATACCCCAGTCCTGCGCCCCCCCGACCAGGATGCTTACTTTAAATCGTGCGCCGAAGCCGGGGACTCGATTTTTACCGCCGCCGAGTGCGGGGCGGGCTGCCGGAAGTGACACGCGGCCCCGAGGGCGGAACTTTCGGCCGCAGCCTAGCTCCGGCCGAAGCTGCGGCCTCAGTTTTTCCCCTACCCGACCGGGGTGGGGGTGGGGGGGCGCAGTACCAAAAAATGGTGCTACTGACCGGCACAGCGTTCCTGTCCTGACGGATCCAGTCCTTCTCTTGCATGCTTGTGGACGCCGCCTGCTGCGGCTGTGGGCTCCAGCCCGAAATCTTCGCAGGAGCCCTCCCCGACCCTCTCCTCACCGATGATCTTCTTCAGCCTGAGCGCAGGTATGTGAGGGGGTCTTTGATAAAAAACAGGACGCTGCAGGCACCCTAGCTCCATCTAACCCCTTCAGGGTGTGAGGAGAGGGACCGTCCGCCACCTTGCAGCACCGCCGTCTAGCGTTGGTGGAGCAGTGGGGGCCGCACAGACTAGTCTTGTGCCTCTGTGCAAGCCCATGGTTTCAATACCTAGGGGTGGACAGGGCTAAGTCTGGCATAATGTCCCACGTCGCGGGAAAGGATACATGGAGGGACACTCGCACGTGCTTGCCCGTTGATGGTTTGGGGAAATCGGATCCTTTCAATAGGATGCGTTGCCCCTGTCTCATCTTCATAAAATAACAAACAAAAATAGAAGTCTGGGGAAAAAGTCCCAGATATGTTCCTCGGTGCGGGAAAGGATACGTGGAGGGACACTCGCACGTGCTCGCCCGTTGATGGTTTGGGGAAATCGGATCCTTTCAATAGGATGCGTTGCCCCTGTCTCATCTTCATAAAATAACAAACAAAAATAGAAGTCTGGGGAAAAGTCCCAGATATGTCCCTCGGTGCGGGAAAGTATACACGGAGACGATACTCAACGCGTGCTCGCCCGTTGATGGTTTGGGGAGATCGGACCCTTTCAATAGGATCCGTCGCCCCTGTCTTATCTTCATGGTAAACTAGAAAAAAAATAGTCTAGAGAGATCCAGACTGTGTGTGCCTCCATAGGACACTAAGCAAAAAACTGATTTCCGCCCGCAATAGGGGCGAGGGTGTACACTGCGGAGGAGGAGCTAACCTCTTTTTTTCACTTAGTGTCAGCCTCCTAGCAGCAGAAGCATACACCCACAGTATCTGTGTCCCCCAATGAGACGAAGGAGAAAAAAGGGGTAGTCTTGATGGACTCCTGGTACAGATTATTCAGGGCGAACTCTGCTAACGGCAGATGTTCCACCCAATCGGACTGATGCTTGCTCAGACACATAACAACGGAGATATTGTTCCAGAGCTTGGTTGGTGCGCTCTGACCATTGGTTTCAGGGTGATAGGCAGAGAAGAAAGACATTTCAATGCCAATGCGTTTGCAGAATGCCCTCCAAAATTTCGAACGAACTGGGTACCCCTGTCGGACACAATATTCACAGGAGCGCCATGCAGACGTACAACATGAATAATCAACAGTTTGCTTAGGGTTTCGGAATTAGGTAGTCCAGACAGAGGAACAAAATGACACTGCTTACTGAACCTATCCACCACCACTCAGATACACGTCTTCCCTTCTGAGGGCGGTAGGTCAGTAATAAAGTCCATGGAGATGTGGGTCCATGGACTCTCAGGGGTAGGCAAGGGCTGGAGCCAGCCAGCAGGGTGATTATGGGGAGACTTAGTGCGAGCACAGATTTCACAAGCCAGTACATAGTCCTTACAATCGTTTACTACAGTTGGCCACCAGAAATTCCGCATACCAGAGAAGAATCACGTCAGAGCCCTGTGCCCTCCGTATACCAGAGAAGAATCACGTCAGAGCCCTGTGCCCTCCGTATACCAGAGAAGGATCACATCAGAGCCCTGTGCCCTCCGTATACCGGAGAAGAATCACGTCAGCCCTGTGCCCTCCGTATACCAGAGAAGAATCACGTCAGAGCCCTGTGCCCTCCGTATACCAGAGAAGAATCACGTCAGAGCCCTGTGCCCTCCGTACACCAGAGAAGGATCACGTCAGAGCCCTGTGCCCTCCGTATACCAGAGAAGAATCACGTCAGAGCCCTGTGCCCTCCGTATACCAGAGAAGAATCACGTCAGAGCCCTGTGCCCTCCGTATACCAGAGAAGAATCACGTCAGAGCCCTGTGCCCCCTATATACTGGAGAAGAATCACGTCAGAGCCCTGTGCCCTCCATATACCAGAGAAGAATCACGTCAGAGCCCTGTGCCCTCCGTATACCAGAGAAGAATCACGTCAGAGCCCTGTGCCCTCCGTATACCGGAGAAGAATCACGTCAGAGCCCTGTGCCCTCCATATACCAGAGAAGAATCACATCAGAGCCCTGTGCCCTCCGTATACGAGAAGAATCACGTCAGAGCCCTGTGCCCTCCGAATACCAGAGAAGAATCGCATCAGAGCCCTGTGCCCTCCGTATACCAGAGAAGAATCACGTCAGAGCCCTGTGCCCTCCGTATACCAGAGAAGAATCACGTCAGAGCCCTGTGCCCTCCGTATACCGGAGAAGAATCACGTCAGAGCCCTGTGCCCTCCGTATACCAGAGAAGAATCACGTCAGAGCCCTGTGCCCTCCGTATACCAGAGAAGAATCACGTCAGAGCCCTGTGCCCTCCGTATACCAGAGAAGAATCACGTCAGAGCCCTGTGCCCTCCGTATACCGGAGAAGAATCACGTCAGAGCCCTGTGCCCTCCGTATACCGGAGAAGAATCACGTCAGAGCCCTGTGCCCTCCGTAT
The DNA here is from genome assembly GCF_039654945.1 of Dendrobates tinctorius. Lineage (NCBI taxonomy): Eukaryota > Metazoa > Chordata > Amphibia > Anura > Dendrobatidae > Dendrobates > Dendrobates tinctorius. Next base: position 286,193 of record NW_027361942.1, read on the forward strand.
ACCAGAGAAGAATCGCGTCAGAGCCCTGTGCCCTCCGTATACCAGAGAAGAATCACATCAGAGCCCTGTGCCCTCCGTATACCAGAGAAGAATCACGTCAGAGCCCTGTGCCCTCCGTATACCGGAGAAGAATCACGTCAGAGCCCTGTGCCCTCCGTATACCAGAGAAGAATCACGTCAGAGCCCTGTGCCCTCCGTATACCAGAGAAGAATCACGTCAGAGCCCTGTGCCCTCCGAATACCAGAGAAGAATCACGTCAGAGCCCTGTGCCCTCCGTATACCGGAGAAGAATCACGTCAGAGCCCTGTGCCCTCCGTATACCAGAGAAGAATCACGTCAGAGCCCTGTGCCCTCCGTATACCAGAGAAGAATCACGTCAGAGCCCTGTGCCCTCCGTATACCGGAGAAGAATCACGTCAGAGCCCTGTGCCCTCCGTATACCGGAGAAGAATCACGTCAGAGCCCTGTGCCCTCCGTATACCGGAGAAGAATCACGTCAGAGCCCTGTGCCCTCCGTATACCGGAGAAGAATCACGTCAGAGCCCTGTGCCCTCCGTATACCAGAGAAGAATCACGTCAGAGCCCTGTGCCCTCCGTATACCGGAGAAGAATCACGTCAGAGCCCTGTGCCCTCCGTATACCGGAGAAGAATCACGTCAGAGCCCTGTGCCCTCCGTATACCAGAGAAGAATCACATCAGAGCCCTGTGCCCTCCGTATACCGGAGAAGAATCACATCAGAGCCCTGTGCCCTCCGTATACCGGAGAAGAATGACGTCAGAGCCCTGTGCCCTCCGTATACCAGAGAAGAATCACGTCAGAGCCCTGTGCCCTCCGTATACCAGAGAAGAATCACGTCAGAGCCCTGTGCCCTCCGTATACCGGAGAAGAATCACGTCAGAGCCCTGTGCCCTCCGTATACCGGAGAAGAATCACGTCAGAGCCCTGTGCCCTCCGTATACCAGAGAAGAATCACGTCAGAGCCCTGTGCCCTCCGTATACCGGAGAAGAATCACGTCAGAGCCCTGTGCCCTCCGTATACCGGAGAAGAATCACGTCAGAGCCCTGTGCCCTCCGTATACCGGAGAAGAATCACGTCAGAGCCCTGTGCCCTCCATATACCGGAGAAGAATCACGTCAGAGCCCTGTGCCCTCCGTATACCAGAGAAGAATCACGTCAGAGCCCTGCGGCCTCCCTGCGCTCTGACGTGACAAAGAAAGAAGATCATTCAGACGTGCCGCGGCCATGTGGAGACATAAAGGACTTCCCCGGGCTGAACGAAGGAAGCTGAAATCCCAGAGTTAATACACAGAGGAGACTGGTAAGCGGCCACACGGAATCCCAAGCTCACGCGCTCTCAGGTGGCTGACAACCCCGAGTCAGCCGGGACAACAGCGCACGGAGCGAGACATTGAAAAAGAATAAGCGGCTAACAAGAGGAGCCCAGAGGTGGGCCAGGGACACATCTCCCAATAAATAAATCGTGGAGTTGGGGGGGGCTTTGTCACTGCTCTCAATACAACTCCCCCCACTGACAGTTCAGTATTATGGCGGCAGACGGCAGCAGCAAATACACTGACAGCTGTCAAATCGGCGGAGGTTCAGAGCGCCACTTCTTACCCTCTCTCTGTTGTGAGGAGGTCATTTTAACACTTTACTGAGCCTTTTACTATCTCTGTTTCTGTCCCGGTTAGTGCTCCAGGGGTAGGAGCAATTTATTATTAACCCTTGGCTGTCTCTCTCTTGTTCTGATTATATTTAAAAGACCAATACTCTCTGAGACTAAAGGCTGACAATACCAATGACAATACAAAGCGAGTAAAATATAAGCGTATTGTGGTTCTTATATACCGCCATTAAATGGGTAAATTCTCATTTTCCCTCAATACTCAAATAATTCTGATACCATGATAATTGGTTAACTATATCACTTCTAATACCATATTAGTTGGCTAACCCTTTATCCCATAAATTCTCTAAGACCCTATTAACCTCACAGTAAAGCCATCCATCACCATACTAGCTGGTTAAATATTGCTAATATCATTTTCATTGGTTTCGCCTCCTTCCTATTTCTAATACCTTAATAGTTGGTTCACAACATAGAGAATGAGCCGTACGGATTCAAAGACAAAGGCTACAAACAAGATCCCAGAAGGACAAAGACTTCGATCGTACCCCCTCCATGGACGCCGTTAATACACTGAACCCACTTTTATTAAAAAAGGAGAAGAGCAGGCGTCTGATAAAACCACCAGATCACCTCTGGAAGATAATAGTGACATTAATACATCTGACTCTACCAAAACAAAAACTCCGCTCTCCAACTATCTAATGAAATGGACACATCTTTCTCTGCCAAAAGGAAGGAACCGGGGGAGAAATTCGCCTCGCAACGTAACATCAAAGGTGATGGTTCGGAAGACTCTTCCTCTTTTTCACCCAACCCCAGCCCTAAGTGAAGGTTAAAAAGCGTAGACCGCAAAGATTCCGTCAAAATAGATAAAAACACCATTGAACTCTATAGGGCTAGTCTCGCCGAAAAAATAGACTAGAACCTAAGGGTTTCCATGGAAAAGCAAACTAAAATATTTCAAGAGACACTTGAATTATTCAATAAAGGATTGGAAAACCACGAAACAAGACTGACGGAAGTGGAGGAAAAGACGGATGCCACGATGAAGGGAAACCAACAGTTTAAATCGGATATAAATTAAAATGGCGGATTTGGAGGCTAGAAATAGAGGAAATAACGTCAAAATAAGAGGCATTCCTGAATCCGTCTCTCCTAGCCATCTTGCTGACTGTGTCAAAACTGTATTCAAGGAAATTATTCCATCTCTGTCTGATCTGTTACTAGACAGGATTCACAGGTTGCCCAAACCGCTAAAAGATCTCCCCATTAAGGCTGTGTACCCACGCAAGTGGTTTTTTCTCGTTTTTTAAGGGTTTTTATCGGCAAAAATGCTTAAAAAACACTTACAAGAAGCATTCCATTCATTTTAATGAATTCCGCACTTTTTATGCACATTGATGCGGTTTTTTTTCCGCGAAAAAACGCATCGCGGTAAAAAACCGCAACATGCTCATTAATTTTGCGGAAAAATCTGCATTTCTAGCTATATTCTATGAGCAGGAGGATTCTCCTGCAAAAATCGCACAAAAAAACGCGTGTTTTTCCTGGGAAGGAGTCTGTTTGTTTCTGCATACGTGGGTACATAGCCTAAAGAGATCAAAGTAGGGTCAGGGACAGTGGAGGATTCCCGGAACCCTATGGCCACCTAAGATTCTTCGCGGATCTCTCAAAAGATACAATAGAAGGAAGAAAAAAGTTCAAGGACGTAACAATACCCCTAAGAGGCACTGAAATCCCATATAAATGGAGTTTCCCCCTGAAAAGGGAAAACTAAGGCCTTGTTTTCACCTGAGGAAGGCCTGGAAATCTTGAAATCAATTAAAACAGGCCAAATGGAATGATTCTTCTGGTCCAACTAACCCCAATTGAGAAGCATACCTGCTATTCTCTCCAGAACTGTCTTTTCTTTGATATAAAATGGACTTAATAGCAGGCCTAAATGTCTAGTAGTTCTACGAGATTTCATATTTATGTAGAGTTTCTGCCTCCTTCCTACTATACCCTTGAGGATGATCTTCGGGGCTTATTTCCTCAGACTTACCGCAACAAAGAAGAGTCTGCGGGTGTAGTCTCCTTCTGGAGGACTTTGTTACAGTTAAAAATATCGTTTATTGAGATGCTTTATTGTATTTTAGGATATTGCATTTCCACATTTGTTATATACTATGAGTTTTAATGTGAAATTAATTTGTCTAAATACTTTGTGTGACAGTACATTCCAAGGTTTTCCCTAATTTTTATTTCTGTTCCTTCCTTTGGGTTGATCCTCCAAAAAAATGAAATTACAATTATTGCCATACAGCGTCAGAGGGCTTAACAGTCCTAGAAAACGCTTCACGATTCGCAGTGAGATGAATAGGTCTCACTCCGACGTTGTGTGCCTTCAAGAAACTAAATTTACAAATAACTCCCTCAATATTTTTCAGACAAAAATTTCCCAAATATTTTTCAGTCTTCTGGTCCAAGGAAAAAAGCCGGGGTGATCACTATGACAAAAAATTCTCTTCCATTTGAATTGCTAGAAGACGTCAAAGATGAGAAGGGCCACTTCCACATTTTGATTTGCAATTGGAATAGTTCCACCTACACATTCGTAAACACTTACTGTACGTCCCTAATAAAGGCCAAATCAAGTTCCTAAACAAGCTTATGGAGAAAGTAAACTCAATTAAAAGAGGTTCTTCCTTGGTGATTTTAATATGGTTCCGGATGGCAAACTAGATTCCACTGCACCTAATAGATACACAGTACAGACCAAAAGTTTGGACACACATTCTCATTCAAAGAGTTTTCTTTATTTTCATGACTATGAAAATTGTAGATTCACTCTGAAGGCATCAAAACTATGAATTACCACATGTGGAATTATATAATTAACAAAAATGTGTGAAACAACTGAAAATATGTCTTATATTCTAGCTTCTTCAGAGAAGCCACCTTTTGCTTTGATTACTGCTTTGCACACTCTTGGCATTCTCTTGATGAGCTTCAAGAGGTAGTCACCGGAAATGGTCTTCCAACAGTCTTGAAGGAGTTCCCAGAGATCCTTAGCACTTGTTGGCCCTTTTGCCTTCACTCTGCAGTCCAGCTCACCCCAAACCATCTCGATTGGGTTCAGGTCTGGTGACTGTGGAGGCCAGGTCATCTGGCGTAGCACCCCATCACTCTCCTTCTTGGTCAGATAGCCCTTACACAGCCTGGAGGTGTGTTTGGGGTCATTGTCCTGTTGAAAAATAAATGATGGTCCAACTAAACGCAAACCGGATGGAATAGCATACCGCTGCAAGATGCTGTGGTAGCCATGCTGGTTCAGTATGCCTTCAATTTTGAATAAATCCCCAACAGTGTCACCAGCAAAGCCCCCCCACACCATCACACCTCCTCCTCCATGCTTCACGGTGGGAGCCAGGCATGTAGAGTCCATCTGTTCACCTTTTCTGCGTCGCACAAAGACACGGTGGTTGGAACCAAAGATCTCAAATTTGGACTCATCAGACCAAAGCACAGATTTCCACTGGTCTAATGTCCATTCCTTGTGTTCTTTAGCACAAACAAGTCTCTTCTGCTTGTGGCCTGTCCTTAGCAGTTGTTTCCTAGCAGGTATTTTACCATGAAGGCCTGCTGCACAAAGTCTCCTCTTAACAGTTGTTGTAGAGATGTGTCTGCTGCTAGAACTCTGTGTGGCATTGACCTGGTCTCTAATCTGAGCAAGCTGCTGTTAACCTGCAATTTCTGAGACTGGTGACTCGGATGAACTTATCCTCCGCAGCAGAGGTGACTCTTGGTCTTCCTTTCCTGGGGCGGTCCTCATGTCAGCCAGTTTCTTTGTAGCGCTTGATGGTTTTTGCCAATGCACTTGGGGACACTTTCAAAGTTTTCCCAATTTTTCAGACTGACTGACCTTCATTTCTCAAAGTAATGATGGCCACTCGTTTTTCTTTACTTAGCTGCTTTTTTCTTGCCATAATACAGATTCTAACAGTCTATTCAGTAGGACTATCAGCTGTGTATCCACCAGACTTCTGCACAACACAACTGATGGTCCCAACCCCATTTATAAGGCAAGAAATCCCACTTATTAAACCTGACAGGGCACACCTGTGAAATCAAAACCATTTCCGGTGACTACCTCTTGAAGCTCATCAAGAGAATGCCAAGAGTGTGCAAAGCAGTAATCAAAGCAAAAGGTGGCTACTTTGAAGAACCTAGAATATAAGACATATTTCAGTTGTTTCACACTTTTTTGTTAATTATATAATTCCACATGTGGTAATTCATAGTTTTGACGCCTTCAGAGAGAATCTACAATATTCATAGTCATGAAAATAAAGAAAACGCTTTGAATGAGAAGGTGTGTCCAAACTTTTGGTCTGTACTGTAAGTCAGAAACGTTCAACAACTGGCTATTTGGAAACGAGTTGTTCGACGTATTTTGATGCTTAAACACCACTTCAATAGAATTTAGCCATTTTTCAGACCCTCATCATTCGGCTTCCAGAAATGATCTGATCTTAACAGGTCTTCTCCTTTCCTAAATTCTCATTAGTCTCTATCCTCCCAAAATCTGTATCTGACCCCGCTCCAGTTATAAGTGAAATTACCAGAGGTGCAGCAATCAACAAACAATTTTTATGGAAATGCAGTTCCTCTCTGCCCCACATCCCTGGACCTTAAATGCAAAAATCTCTACGGCCATTAATATTACTTTAATGAGAACGGGGAAAATCTTACAACTCCGCTTTCCTGCTGGAACGCTCACAAAGCAGTATTGAGAGGTGTCCTAATCCAAATTTCTTCTAAATTGAAAAAATTAATAGAGAAGATCGCTACTTTACAAAACTTAATTAGGAATAAAGAGTTAGCCTTAGCCAATAATCCCTCGCCTTGGCCAATAATCCCTCGCCTTGGCCAATAATCCCTCGCCTTGGCCTCCTTCTCAGTCGGAACGCTCTAAACTCAGACAAGATCTGAAGGCTACAATTCTTTCCTTCTACGATTCGGCACTTAGACAATTCAAACAATACACAAAACTTAATCGCCCGTCTAGATATATGTCCAATAGGATTAAGAAACTGAGATTGACCAAATTCTCTCCCCAAAAGGCGATTCTTTATCCCACCCGCAAGATATTGTTAATGCATTTGCAAAATACTATCAGGAGAATCCCCAGAACCAACCAAATCCATCAGATCTCGAATCCTTTTATCATCTATGAACCTCCCTAGATTGAGTGAAGGAGACATCCGCGTTCTTTCTTCTCCTTTTATTAGGCACTATTAACCATCTGAAATCCTTCAAGCTTCCAGGCCCAGGTGGCTTCAACAATGATTATTATAAAGCTCCTGGAAACTTAATAGCCCCTCATTTCATGAAAATTCTCAATGTTGCTTCAAAAATTGGCCATTTCCCTGATGACATGTTAGAAGCAACTATTGTTCTGATACCAAAGCCTTCTACAGACCCAACTGAAAAATTATACACCTATTCTCTTAATCAAAACTGATTTGAAAATGCAAAAATCCTAGAAAATAGATTCAATCAATTTCTTCCCAAATTAACCTTAAATGATCAGATGGGATTCATCAGAAACAGACAAGCTGTCGATGGCACAAGGAGACTTATCAATCGGATAAAACTGATGAATTCAAGAAAGACTAACGCAACAATAATTTGCCGAGATGCAGAAAGGGCATTTGACCGCCTCAACTGGCAATCCTTACAAGCGGCCCTTCCCAAATGTGGCGTTCCTTCACACTTCCTGTCTACCATTATGGCATTATATTCCAATCCTAGAGCGAGAGTATAATCATCTCTCTAACCCTTGGAACAGGGGATGCCCATTATCTCCCTCACTCTTTGTTCTAGCCTTTAGCTCAGCTCACTAGGGAGGATTCGTGAATTCATGGGTTTAGTTCAGGATCCAAAGAGTTTAACATTGGTCTTTTGGCCGACGACATCATTTTGTCTATCTCTAGCCCTTATGATTCTTTAATAAAACTCCAACTTCAAGTTTTTGCAAAAGTCTCATATTTTAACCCCTTCATGACCCAGCCTATTTTCACCTTACTGACAGGGCCATTTTTTGCAATTCTGACCAGTGTCCCTTTATGAGGTAATAACTGAGGAACGCTTCAACAGATCCTAGAGATTCTGATATTGTTTTTTCATGACAAATTGGGCTTCATGTTAGTGGTTAATTTAGTTAGATAATTTTTGCGTTTATTTGTGAAAAAAAATCAGAAATTTGGCAAAAATTTTGAACATTTCGCAATTTTCAAATTTTGAATTTTTATTCCGTTAAACCAGAGAGTTGTGTGACACAAAATAGTTAATAAGTAACATTTCCCACATGTCTACTTTACATCAGCACAATTTTGGAAACAAATTTTTTTTTGTTAGGAAGTTATAAGGGTTAAAAGTTGACCAGCGATTTCTCATTTTTACAAGAAAATTTACAAAACCATTTTTTTAAGGACCACCTCACATTTGAAGTCACTTTGAGGGTGTGAGGTAGTGCTGCCATCTACTTAGGGGATTCTCGCTTGCAGTGAACAGAAACCATTCCGGCAAAGGATTTTCCAACAAATCATACAATCCTTGCGGTTTATTCACGCCTCATTAACCTCAGCAGCAACAGAAAGTTCACTTAACAGCATTACCAGCATAGCGTCCATTATAATGCTTCACTCTTACTATCAGTGTCCAGTACGGAGGCTCTCTTAGCCTCACAATTATCTCACCCAAGTCAGGGCTCCTCCAGGGAACTCTCAGGCACATATCGCCATTGCTCACAGCCAATTCACACGTGCTGTCAGGCAGGAAGTTCCATCTCTGCAGGACCTTCCACACTGGACCAACCAGGTCCCAGCATTCACCACATGTGACCAACCCTGGCCACATTATATGGTCTATAGCCACACCCACCGGGTCACGTGACTATGACCTCATCACAGGTCCTTCACACATTCACATAGTCTTTTACTAAAGGCGTTTTCAGCCACACACCTGGGTGGGTTTGTAGGTAACCGGCCCACCCAACTCCCGAGTTCCCGGCAGACTTCTCCCTTATATCTTGAAATAACCCCTCAGCAATACCATCGCTGATCAATACGCATAAGTAAGTCTCCATCTCAAAGTCACCCACTTTGAGATACATAACCATCCTTCAGGATTCTGCCACTCATCCTTTCTCTTGGAACCTCCACACAACGCCCCCTAGCGGACATAGTGGTTACTACACTACATATCTCACCCCTCTGTTCAAACTTGTGGGGTTGAACACACAACATTACATCAGGCTCTCGAGACCGGGCACTCATCACACCTTGCCCCACAGGTCGAGAGAACCTTTTCCAAGTGTCATACGGCCTCTTCTCTACGTTAGGCCTCCCCCGCCCCCAGCGGTCTTGATCTTTGACCCTCCAGTTATAGTCTGTCTGCGTCATCAGACACGGTCCAGTCACCACCTTCCTCTCTCTGTTTGTTCCGTTCCCCGACCAGCTCCCCCGGTTGGTACGGTCATCAGTCCTAATCAGGCCTACTGTCTGGCCTGAGTCTGATTCATTCAGGGTCTCACAGGAACTACGGTCTCTTAACGTCATCCTGCCAGTCAAGCTACCACTTGCTGACATTCTTCGGCCATCTGCGCTGTCACTTCTTGGCGGAACTCTTCGAGTTCTTACATCTGGTTGAGTTGCAGGCGGCCTCCACCTGGTATTCCGTACTTCTTTATTAATTCGCCGGCGGTCCTGCCTGAACTGCTTGATCTCTTGCAGGTACCTCACTCGATACTCCAAGAGCATCTGAAAGTCTCTCAGGCTCTCCATGGAGCCAACTACCAGGATGGGAATCCTACCCAGCTCACTGGATACTTGGTCTTCATCATCAGGAGGGATCCTCACTCTCACCACACCGGAGATATTCACAAGGTCTTGCATTACTTTCCCGGACTTTCCAATGATCCTCCCAATCAGAGCTTTGGGTACCGGCACCACATCTTTCCGCAAACCCAGCTGATCCATAGCCTTCCTTGCTACCTCTAGGCGTCGAGCAGCCTTAACATTACTCTGCCTGACCCGCTGTTTGGTGTGGAAACATTGTAGATGTATCTCTTTCAGGATAGCTACTCGGTTTGATGTATCCTCTCTGTCCGATACTATCACCAACTGCCGAGTCTCAGGTGCCCAGTGCACCTCACACGCCTTGACCGCCTCCTTGAAAGCCTCATGCACACCTTCCTCCGCACAGGCTTCTTGCATGTCCTCTGGTACGTCAATCACAAACTGGAAGGTTGTGGTCTTGCTCTCTTCCTGGACCGAAGGCTCTAGCTTTACCACGGACACTTCCCTCACTACAGTTGACCCGACCGGGTGACTATCTTCCTCAGTTCTTAACTCACCAGCTTCACCCGATTTGACCACTTCATGACCCTTTGCCACGAGGGCTACTGGCTGTTCTGCCCTGATATCACTTGCGCTCACCCGCGGTAAGTCTTCATCCAACTTCTCCCGCAGAAGACTTTTAACTACTCCTCTGAGTTCTTCCATTTCTTCTGTAAGGGTCTTGTTCACATTTTGTCACGCTGACAGGTGACTTCTGAGATCCAAGACTTCTTTCTCGAGCTCCTTCACTCTGTGATCGGCCGTTTGTCTCATCACACTTTCACGTTCGAGATGATCCCTTACTGTCTCTTTTATTGACTGTATCTCCTGCTCTAGTTCTCTTTTGGCCAGTATGTGTTGCACTACTACTTCTTTAATCATATCGTCAAAAGGTACCCCTGGGTTAGTCCCGTCAGTCGAGTAAACCCCCCAGTTACCCTCTGACTGTGTCTCTACTCCCGTTATCTTCTCGACCAGGTTACCATTTGTCCTGTCACGATTTTCAGTCAGCACAGCACTAGATTCTGTCCTAGGGGTGGCTACTGGTAATAACACGTCACAGTCACACCACACCGTCCGGTGAACCCCCAAGGCACTCTCTTTTCATGTGTCAGCTCTGCTCTTTTGGTTTACCACCCCCTTCTCCTTCACACTGAGGTACCCTTCAGGTGACGTCAGGTTAGTAAATTCGTCCGACGCCATCCTTTCTCCGGTTGCCCCTAAGTCTGGCCTGTTCACATTAGGAGGCGTCAGCGTCTCAGTGTCTGCTAGCCCTACAGTAGACACGTCTCTATCCTCCTGGCATAGGTCATCAAACCTGACCAAGTCCCGGCCACACTCCAAGGCATAAACTAAGTCTGGTGGTATACTGCCACCTTGGCACTTACTGCCTCCGAACTCCTTAAACATTACTCTGTCTACCGCACAGTTCACTGTGACCTCATGTGCACAGCAAACCAGGACCATTTTCTCGGTCAGACAGAGATTGAGAGGAGTTCCTACCAGAGTCACCTGACTCTGAGTCCAGCCGTCCCGATATCCCTTCCCGGTGTAGCATCACGGTACACACTTGCGGCCCGTCATCATTCGGAAAGAATATCCCACATTCTGGAAATGACATACCTATACACTGCGGTACTCCAGACATACCCACTGAGTCACCCAGTGCTGTCATTCCTTCAAACTTGGCCCCTTTCTGGACCACCACCCGACTTTGGGTTGCCGCCCGCTCCCAGGACTCCACCCCTTTTTGGGTTACCACCCCGCTTTGGGTCACCGCCCTCTTCTGGGACTCCACCCCCTTTCGGGATCTCCCCATGTCCGTTAAACCGGTCTTCTCAGACCACAGTTCATGTCTTAACGATACCACACAAGTCCTTGTTGGCACCACCACAGCTCCTGCTGTCACCGATAACCGACACCACCGGCTGCTGTTCACACACACAGAGGCTGGAGTCACTGCAGCTCCTGCTGCGCCGTCTTCGTGGACCCGCCGATCCACCGGAAGCTGCTTGTCACCTTCGTGACCCCACTGAGCCACATCAAGCCGCTTGTCACCTTCTTGACTCCCACTGAGCCACCGCCGGCTGAGTTGAGAAAAGAAGAAAAGAAAAACACCACACAAAAAAACTCAAACTCATGTGTCCTTTCTGTGTGCTATTCAGGACGTACTGTCTCCGCCTGAGACCGTCCAACACACAGGGCGCACCGGGTGCTATTCAGAGAGCGATCCTCTTCCCAGGGTTTCCCAACACACCGGCCACACCAACACAAAACTCACATGTGCTGTCTGTGTGCTATTCAGGACGCACCTTCTCCGCCTGAGACCGTCCAACACACAGGGCGCACCGGGTGCTATTCAGGGAGCCGACCCTCTTTCCAGGGTTTCCCAACACACCGGCCTCACCAGGTCCAGGGGCTTAACGGGAGCTATTCAGGACATCCGTCTCGGCCTGAGACTGCCCAACACTTACGCCTCACCAGGTCCAAGGTCATACCACGTGCTCCAGGGATCTTCCCAACACTGACCCTCCAGGACCTTGCTCACTGAACCCTCCAGGAACACAGTCTTTCCCACTGACCCAGGTCAGTACCACACAAACACCAGTCTGTTGCCTGTGTCGGCCAAACAGGTTCTCGTGTACCTCTTATCCGCAGAGGCACCCTATAGCAATCACCAGTCTCTTTCTCCTGAGGAAACGGCCGCACTGGGCTCACCGATCAGGACAGTGCCTTACTCACTAGGCCGCCCCACGGTTCAAGAACCACAGCCGGGCAGTGGCTTCCTCGTCAGCCTTCCCGGCTCAGCGTTGCCAGCACTGCAACATACGCCTTTGGAAACCGTTGCCCTTAGCAACCGAAACTTTGCAGTCCTCTTCCGTTGCTCCCAGCAACAACGCTACAACAATGCCCATAGCTTTCTCCACCAAATGTGAGGTAGCGCTGCCATTTACTTAGGGGATTCTCGCTTGCAGCAAACAAAAACCAGTTCCGGCACAGGATTTTCCAACAAATTATACAGTCCTTGCGGTTTATTCACGCCTCATAAACCACAGCAGCAACAGAAAGTTCACTTAACAGCATTACCAGCATAGCGTCCATTATAATGCTTCACTCTGGTTACCAATATCCAGTACGCAGGCTCTCTTAGCCTCACAACGGTCTCAAACAAGTCAGGGCTCCTCATGCGGCTGCAGCATTCCGCACACGTTCATTCCCTCCAGGGAACTCTCAGGCACACATCGCCATTGCTCACAGCCACTTCACACGTGCTGTCTGGGAGGAAGCTCCATCTCTGCAGGACCTTCCACACTGGACCAACCAGGTCCCAGCATTCACCACGTGACCTACCCTGGCCACATTATATGGTCTATAGCCACACCCACCGGGTCACGTGACTATGACCTCATCACAGGTCCTTCACACACCCACATAGTCTTTTACTACAGGCATTTTCAGACACACCCCTGGGTGGGTTTGTAGGTAACCGGCCCGCCAAACTCCCGAGTTACCAAGAGACTTCTCCCTTATATCTTGAAATAACACTTCAGCAATATCATTGCTGATCAATACACATAACTAAGTCTCCATCTCAAAGCCAACCACTTTGAGATACACAACCATCCTTCAGGATTCTGCCACTCATCCTTTCTCTTGAAACCTCCACACAGCGCCCCCTAGCGGACATAGTGGTTACTACACCACAAGGGATCTTGTTATGAATGGGTCACCGAGGAAAAAAAAAAGCAACACATGCTAAGTCTCAGAAAACCAGAGAGGTTGGTAACTATGCAGATTGCAGATCCCTGATCTTAACACACAACTAGCAGCAGTCGGGGAGCGTGCCTACGATGATCCTGGACGCCTCGTCACAACCGGAGAGCTAAATAAGCCTAAAGTAAGAAAAGAGGAAAACTAACTCCCCCAGAGCAGACCCCAAAGGAAAGACAGCCCCCCACATGTATTGACGGTGAAGCAAGATGAAAACACAAACAAAGGCAGAAAAATAGGCTGAGCAAACGATGGGGCCAAACTAACTTGAAAGGACAGGAAAGGAAAGATACTGTCTGCAATCTGCCAAAAAACCCTACCCAAAATAATGTCCAACACTTCTGATAACAAAATTAACCCTGAAGTCACTAGACTTCTCCCACTATATCAGCACTCTGAAACATTCTGAGACAGCAAAAAAGAGGCCAATCTAATAAAGGACAAAAAGGCAAATTGGCAAATACAGATAAATAAGAGTGGAAGTTCAGCACAGCCCAGCCGGACTGGCTGACCACAAAAAAAACCGAGTTGACCAACAAGAGCAAGTGTCAACATTAGCAAAAACAAACTTAACTTGAGAAGACTGGAGCAGAGCTGAAGTCCAAGACCTGAGAAGCAGACTGAATCACCAGCAATTGGATAGGGCGTCGGCTGTCTTATATCCAGTCTGATACTCCAGAGATCCAATCATTATCCTCCTCATCAGGTGGCAGACCATTACCAATTAAACCAATCTCACTACCACCTGTCACCCCACCAGAGGGAGAACGGAAGGAGAACTCCCAGCTGGTGAAGCAGAAAAGGAGCTCATAACAGTACCCCCCCTTGAGGAGGGGTCACCGAACCCTCATCCATGCCACCAGGCCGATCAGGATGGGCCCGGTGAAAAGCACGAACCAATTTATTGTCATGAATATCCGAGGCAGAGACCCAAGAATTATCCTCCTGGCCATAACCCTTCCATTTGACCAAATACTGGAGTCTCCATCTGACCAAACGAGAATCCAATATTTTCTCTACCTCATATTCCACATTGCCTTTAACCAAAACAGGGTCAGGAGGTGCTGCCACAGGAACTACTGGCTCAACATACCTCTTCAACAGTGATTTGTGAAATACGTTATGGATTTTGAATGTAACTGGAAGAGCCAATCGAAAAGTAACAGGATTAAGAATCTCCAAAATCTTATAAGGTCCAATAAATCTTGGCTTAAATTTTGGAGATGCAATTTTCATAGGAATATTCTTAGACGACAACCAAACCATATCACCCACTTTAAACCGGGGACCAATGGTCCTATGCCGGTTGGAAAAACGCTGGGCCTTTTCCTGAGAGAGTGACAACTTATCCACCACTTGGTCCCATATCTGCTGCATTCTCACAACCACAGTGTCCACACCTGGGCAGGACGAAGATTCCACTTGTCCTGAAGAGAATCGAGGATGAAACCCAAAATTACAGAAAAAGGGTGACATCAAAGTGGCAGAACTAGCTCCATTGTTCAGCGCAAATTTGGCCAAGGGCAAAAATGAGACCCAATCATCTTGATCAGCAGATATAAAACATCTTAAATAAGACTCCAGGGTCTGGTTTGTTCTCTCAGTTTGCCCATTGGTCTGGGGATGAAACGCGGAGGAGAAGGATAACTGAATTCCCAGATTGGAACAAAAGGCTTTCCAGAATCTGGAAACAAACTGGACCCCTCTATAGGACACAATGTTCTCAGGAATCCCGTGTAACCGAACCACCTGTTGTAAAAACAAGGGTACCAACTCAGGGGAAGATGGCAACTTTGGGAGTGGTACAAGATGGACCATCTACGAAAATCTATCACAAATCACCCAGATAACAGTCATTCTCTGAGAGACAGGAAGATCAGAAAAAAAATCCATTGAGATATGGGTCAATGGTCTCTTGGGCATCGGGAGGGGCATCAGCAACCCACTAGAACGAGAACAGGGTTTAGACCGAGAACAAGTCCCACAGGACTGTACAAACTTCCTGACGTCAGGAGATAAGGCAGGCCACCAAAACGACCGACTCACCAAATCTCTAGTACCAAAAATACCTGGATGACCAGCCAATGCGGAGCAATGGACTTCAGACACCACTCTCTTTCTCCACTGGTCAGGAACCTACAATCTTCCCATAGGGCAACGCTCAGGTTTACGCTCCAGAAATTCCTCCAGGACGCGTCTCAAATCGGGAGAAATGGCAGAAACAACAACCCCCTCACCTAGGATAGTAGTAGGCTCAGTCACATTAAGAGAATCAGCAAAGAAACTCCCGGAAAGGGCGTCTGCCTTAACATTCTTAGTGCCCGGAAGAAAAGAGACCACAAAATTAAAACGCGTGAAAAACAAGGCCCATCTAGCCTGTCTAGGATTCTAGCGTTTAGCCGACTCCAGATAAATCAGATTCTTGTGATCGGTGAGGACTACAAATTGATGTCTAGCTCCCTCCAACCAATGTCTCCACTCCTCAAATGCCCATTTCATGACCAACAATTCCCGATTCCCCACATCATAGTTGCGTTCAGATGGGGAGAACTTTCGAGAAAAGAAGGCACAGGGATTCATCTTAGAAGTCACAGGGTCTTTTTGGGACAAAACAGCTCCTGCACCAATCTTAGAAGCGTCTACCTCCACTTGAAATGGAAGTGAGACATCAGGTTGCCGTAGAACTGGAGCTGAAGTAAATCTCCGCTTAAGCTCCTGAAATGCTGAGACAGCCTCAGGAGACCAATTCAGCACATCAGCTCCCTTCTTGGTCAGATCAGTCAGTGGTTTGACAATACTAGAAAAATTACCTATAAATTTATGAAAAAAATTAGCAAAACCCAAAAACTTCTGGAGGGCCTTCAAAGAAGTAGGCTGAACCCAATCATAAATGGCCTGTACCTTTGCCGGGTCCATTTCAATAGTCGATGGAGACAAGATAAATCCCAAAAATGAAATCCTCTGTACACCAAAGAGGCATTTCGATCCCTTAACAGGGAATTCTCCCTCAAAATCCGGAACACAGTCCGGACATGTTCCACATGGGAATCCCAATCACTAGAAAAGATCAAAATATCATCCAGATAGATGATCAAAAACTTATCCACAAAGTCTCGGAAAATATCATTCATAAAGGATTGGAAGACAGAAGGGGCATTAGTGAGCCCAAAAGGCATCACCAGGCACTCAAAATGTCCCTCCGGAGTATTAAACGCCGTCTTCCATTCATCCCCGTGCTTGATGCGAATAAGATTATACGCCCCCCTGAGGTCAAGCTTAGTAAACCAGCAGGC
Source organism: Dendrobates tinctorius (assembly GCF_039654945.1). Lineage (NCBI taxonomy): Eukaryota > Metazoa > Chordata > Amphibia > Anura > Dendrobatidae > Dendrobates > Dendrobates tinctorius. Next base: position 302,774 of record NW_027361942.1, read on the forward strand.
ACTCTTAACTATGGAGAATAAATCAGACATCAGAGGTAACGGGTACTGATATTTAACCATCATCTTGTTAAGGGAACGATAGTCAATACACGGTCTTAATGAACCATCTTTCTTGGCCACAAAAAAAAACCCAGCGCCTAAAGGTGACGAGGATGGTCTAATATGACCCTTCTCCAATGACTCCTTAATATAGGATCGCATAGCATCATGTTCGGGTACAGATAAGTTGAAGAGCCGACCCTTGGGAAATTTACACCCAGGCATCAACTCAATTGCACAGTCATAACTCCTATGAGGAGGCAAAGACGCAGACTCATTCTCACTAAATACATCAGAGAATTCAGCCAGATAATCAGGAATATCATGAGACTGAGGAGAGGTGGAGAAAACAGGAGCGTCCCTAAGAACACACTGACAACCCCAACTCACCACAGACACAGATTTCCAATCCAAAACTGGGTTATGAGTTTGCAACCAGGGGAAACCCAGAACAATAGTATCATGCAAATTATGCAGCACCAAAAATTTACAATTTTCTTGATGGTCTGGGGCAACTCGCATTATCACCTGGGTCCAAAACTGAGGTTTATTCTCCGCCAAAGGAGTAGCATCAATACCCCTCAAAGGAATAGGCGTCTGTAGAGGCGTCATGGAAAAACCACAACGTTTGGCAAAGTCCAAATCCATCAGATTCACAGCTGCTCCTGAATCCACAAAAGCCTTCGTGGAAAATGTGGACAAGGAGCAGATCAGAGTAATTGCCAAAAGGAACTTAGGTTGTACACTGCCCACAGCAAATGTGTGTGCAAAACGTTTCTCTCATTTAGGGCAGACAGAAATAGTATGAGAGGCGTCTCCACAGAAAAAACACAGCTTATTACGCCTTCTAAACTCCTGACGTTGTGCCCTAGACAAAACCCCATCACATTGCATAGGTTCAGACGTTTGTTCAACCAGGGCTGTGGAGTCAGTAAGCCACAGTTGCGACTCCGGCTCCGACTCCTTCATAAATGACCAATTCATAACAACAAATTTACAGTTGTAAAATATTAAACATCGTGCTTATTCAGTTTCTCACCATCATAAGTAATCAGACCACTTAGAGCAAAAACTACATTTATTAGAATACAATTAGAATATAGCAAATAACTTTTATAAACTTTTCTAAACTGTAAGTAAATATGCAATAAACACTTTTATGCAGTTAATAAAAAGAAATCTATAAATTTGTCCTCAGAAAAAGTATTGCCTCTGTCAGATCCTCCTTCATGGATGCCCTCAAATCTGATCTAATTATTTTGAGAGCAGAGAACAACCTCTCTACACTGACTTGTGTTGGTGGCAAAGCAGTAACCACTCGGGCAACATCTCTGACAATGTCAGGATACAGAGGAATCGCTTGTTGCACTGTTATTTTTGATGAACGGTCAAATTTCTCAATTTCTTTTAGTGCACATGAAAAATTCTGCTGAAATGTACTGGCTGTGTTCCTTGATGGGGATGACTCTTCATCTATGCGGGAACGCTTTGCACGGTCCTTGTGATCCAAATATTTTTCGAAATTAAATTCTTCATCAGTTGATGATGAGGGTGAAGATGTGGCAGGACGACCAAATTCTTCTTGTTCCTCCTGACTGTTCTGCAACCCTTTCATCCTTACTGCTATTTCAAACAGAGCTTCTTTTCCTTTACTTAGCTGTTGATCATCTAGAAGAATCCGATGCATTGGGTCTACATAAACAGCTGCCAAAAGAATGTTATTTTGTAATAGTAGCTCCTCTCTCCGTTTCATTGATGTAGCAATGCCACTTGCAATTAACCCTCCTCTTTGGGACAGGCGAAACATCAGGTTCTTCCACTCCTTTAAGAAAATACCTGGAGTTAAGTCCTCTGCTTGTAATTTTTTAGTCACTGTAAATGGGTGCTCTAGCAATTTTTCCAGCTCAGTCACCTGATTCCACTGACTTTCATTTAGCGTCAGTTGAGGGTTAGCCATGTCTACAGGAAAGGTTTTCAGTTCAACCAAGCGCTGAATCATTAAGTAAGTACTGCCCCATCGTGTGGCTTGATCAATAATTGCCCCTTTTCCAGCACGTCTCTTCAAAATTGAGTCAACTTTAGGGGTTCTGGCAACAGTAGCCAATTTTCTCACCTTGCCAATCAGTGCAGCAGCATGTCCTTCTTGCAGACTGTCTCTTATAGCCAGCTGTAGCGTATGCACAACACAGCGCATGTGATGAATGAAAGAACATATTGACACAGTTTCAACAAGATCATCTAAACTATCATGTTGCTGTTCATCTGAAGCAACTTCAGTTTACTCCTCAGTTACAATACTGTGTTCCTCTATTTCACACATTTCTGTGTCTGTGGACCCAGAATGTTCTTCTAGCTGCTGGTCACCATCATTACTCTCATTCATTAGCTTAATACTACTTATCATATTTGAAGCATTGTCAGTTACGACAGAAAGAACTTGCTCTTTTTTAAGTTCATAGTCTTGCAGAACCTTTTCCACCAAGACCTGGAGAAACTCACTGGTGTGATGAGCTTTGGTGTCTTTTACTGCCAATGTCTTGGTAACTATTTCATTTTTGTCACAAACAAATCGGACATTGATGGCAAAATAGTTCACTCTGTGACGTGTGCAGGCATCCATTTTAAGAAACAGAAAGCGTCCCTTGAGAGTTTTTTTAAGTTCTTCCTTTTGTTTAAAAGCTTCTTCGATTACTAATTTTCTAATACTCTCTCTCTCCAGAGAAACACCAAGCTTGCGGGCCATTTCCCCATTCAGACACATAAAAGCTGGTCGTGAAAATAATGAAATAGGCACACTATCCTTTACAACAAGCTCTATGATCTGTTTTTTAAATGTATCTACTGTCATTGTCACAGTAACTTTGTCACTGACAAAATATCTTGCAACTGATGGCTGCAAAGTTCTCTGCTCCTGTTCGGCTGGAAGAGCTGGGCACTGGTTCATTGGTTTGGATGCAGTCTTTCTCATCCACTGCTTTCAGTACTTCTGGATGAAAGCGCTGTAAATGTCTCTTTAGATTAGAAGCTCTGGTAGGAGCATTTTTATCTTTGCCTGAATATGCACTCATCTTGGCTTCACAGCATTTGTTTTCGTCTGGATCATTTGTCATACACTGACAGACATAATGTTTTCTATCTTGAGTGATGGTGAAATGTTCAAATACAGCTGATTTAATGTGATGCTTCTTTGACATTCTCAGGTTTTTAATTCTGCATTCACAATCCAAATGACAACTGTTTTTCCTAAAAACAATTGTACAAAATTATTGCCAGGTCGTACAACTGATATGCTGGTCAGTAATACTGTTATTATTCCTCATGTACTCACAGTTAACTGATGCAAAGTTTGTTGAAAGGATAATACTTCTTACAGTCTTCCTCTTCTGAGTAGCAGGCAGCTGTGAGATGCTTGGAAGACGCACACCTAGTATGATCTAGTCTAGAGGAGGAGCTTTACTACTAAGAATTTGCAACACATTTTCACTTTCAGTTTCATACATTGTAAGTAGGGGGGTTGGGGCAGCATGAGGTTAACCAAGTATAAGATTAGATAAGGGCAGTGGAGAACAGTGACACACAAGAAGTAAGAAATGTCTATCTCCAGCAGAACAGCTTATCACTATTGTTCATAGTTTGATAGAACATATATATTTGAGTAACATTTATAAAATTCATATGAAAGTTCAATTATGAAATATTAATACATTTTTTTTAAAGCTGGGGTCGGAGTCGGTACATTTCTACCGACTCCGACTCCAACCAAAACTAACTACGACTCCGACTCCACGACTCCGACTCCACAGCCCTGTGTTCAACAGGTGGCAGCGCCTCCCGTGTAGTTTTACGTTCACGTAAACGCCGATCAACTTGAATGGCTAATGACATAGAGCCATCCAGACCAGAGGGAACAGGAAATCCCACCATAACATCTTTTACAGTCTCTAATAAACCTTTCTGAAAGAGAGCTGCCAATGCACTATCATTCCATGTAGTAAGGGCCGCCCACTTTAGGAATTTTTGACAGTATAACTCTGCAGGATCCTGACCCTGGTCTAATGCCAACAGGGTTCTCTCAGCTTGATCAACGGCATTAGGTTCATCATACAACAACCCCAAAGCCTGAAAAAATGCATCCACATTAGTCAGAATAGGATTTTCAGGTGTCAGAGAAAAAGCCCAATCCTGGGGATCGCCGCACAGCAAGGAGATGACAATTTTAACCTGCTGCACAGAGCTCCCCGATGAGTTAGGCTTCAAGGCAAGAAATAATTTACAATTATTCTTAAAATTCAGAAATTTAGACCGATCCCCAGAAAACACATCAGGAGTAGGGATCTTAGGTTCAGCAGCATGTGACTGAATGAGGTAGGTGGAAATTCCCTGTACTTCAGCAGCAAGTTATCATTGAATCGTAGAGTTTGAAGGGACCTCCTGGGCCATCTGGTCCAACCCCCTGCTCAAAGCAGGATTCGCTAAATCATCCCAGTCAGATGTCTGTCCAGCCTCTGTTTGAAGACTTCCATTGAAGGGGAACTCACCACTTCTCGTGGCAGCCTGTTCCACTCATTGATCACTCTAACTGTCAAAAAGTTTTTTCTAATATCTAATCTGTGTCTCCTCCCATTCAGTTTCATCCCATTGCTTCTAGTCTTTCCTTGTGCAAATGAGAATAAAGATGATCCTTCTACAATGTGACAGCCCTTTAGATATTTGTAGACCGCTATTAAGTCTCCTCTCAGTCTTCTCTTTTGCAAGCTAAACATTCCCAAATCCTGCAACCTTTCCTCATAAGACAGGGTTTGCAGACCGGTCACCATTCTGGTTGCTCTTTTCTGAACTTGCTCCAGTTCTGAAGTTACTCCACACGATCAGATAATTGCTTAATCTCCATTAGGAAAAAAAATCCTCCTACGGCCCCAGAGAAAAAGAGGAAAAAATATACAAAAAAAAAAAAAAAACACCAGAGGGAGAACGGAAGGAGAACTCCCAGCTGGTGGAGCAGAAAATGAGCTCATAACAGGGTCTATATGGCAGAAAATACCCAAAAGTGACACCATTCTAAAAACTGCACCCCTCAAGGTGCTCAAAACCACATTCAAGAAGATTATTAACCCTTCAGGTGCTTCACAGGAACTAAACGTGGAAAGAAAAAATGGATATTTTAATTTTTCCAACAAAAATTTTCTTTTAGCCTCAGCTTTTTCATTTTCACATGGGCAACAGGATAAAATGGATCCTAAGATTTGTTGGCAATTTCTCCTGAGTACACTAATACCTCATATGTGGTCATAAACCACTGTTTGAGCACACGGCAGGGCCCGGAAGGGAAGGAGCGCCATTTGACTTTTTGAATGGAAAGTTAGCTCCAATTGTTAGCGGACACCATGTCGTGTTTGGAGAGCCCCTGTGTGCCTAAACTTTGGAGCTCCCCCACAAATGACCCCATTTTGGAAACTAGACCCCCTAAGGAACTTATCTAGATGTGTGGTGAACACTTTGAACCCCCAGGTGCTTAACAGAAGTTTATAACGTCTGGGCGTGAAAATAAAAAAATAATTTTTTTCCCACAAAAATAATTTTTTAGCCCCCAATTTTTTATTTTCCCAAGGGTAATAGGAGAAATTAGACCCCCAAAGTTGTTGTGCAATTTTTCCTGAGTACGCTGATATCCTATATGTTGGGGTAAACCACTGTTTGTGCACACGTCAGGGCTTGGAAGGGAGGAAGCACCATGTCGCGTTTGGAGACCCCCTGATGTGCCTAAACAGTGGAAACCCCTCAATTTTAACTCCAACTCTAACCCCAACAAATCCTAACCACAACCCTAACTCCAACACATCTCTAACCCTAATCCCAACCCTAACCCAAACACACCCCTTACCCTAATGCCAACCCAAACCATAACCCTAACCACAAGCCTAACCCTAACCCCAAATCTAACACCAACACACACCTTGTCCGATGCTGCAGTAGCAAAGTCACCCCCCCGGGGTGAAGCACAAAGGCCCTGTACCTGCGGGTCGGGTGACCATTCATTGACCCCAGTCACCTGACCCGCAGGGGGTTTTCAAGTCATGACACAGCATACAGTATGCGTCATTGGTTGGATTGGCACCGACTTTCATGACGCATACGCTGTGTCACTGGTCGGTAAGGGGTTAAAATTAACACATTAAAATCAAAAATTCCCCCTTTTAATCTAAACAATCTTCAAATAGAAGAAATCAAACAAATTTCTCTCTGGAGCTGGTCAGAAGGCAACGTAACCTACCTTGGTCTTAAATGCAACAGAAATGTGAAGTCCCCGATTCCCAGAAACTTCGAGTCCCCGATCAAAGCCCTTTCTGAAGATCTGTCCTTATATGGGGATAGAGAGCGGGATCGGTGGGGGAAATCACGGCTTTCAAATGCTTTATCGTGCCCAAGATGTTATATGTATTCCGATCACTCCCATTGGCAATTTCTACTGCACTTTTAACGAGTTTGCAAACAAGGATAAATTCCTTCATCGGGGGCAATAGAAAAGCCAGAATAGCACAAAATCTATAATATAACGCTGTAAGCGTCACTCTGTCCGAAGCCTTTATAGACTGCGCAAGCGCGACACGCCTGCGCAGTCAGGCTCCAGACAGAGTGATGCAGCCAGCGGTGAGGAGTGTGTATGGCGCCGGAGATGGCGGTACCGTACACACTGCATACCGCCATCTCCGACGCCATACTTACCTGACCGGGAGGAGCGTTGCCGCGGCGCTTCTCTTCGGCCAGAGACCGGGGCAGGAGTGCGGCTGGAATCACGCACGCGCATAGCGCGATCCGGCGCCATTTTACTGAAGACACACTTGCAGTGATCTCCTGCCCCGGTCTCCAGGAGAACGTGACAGCGCTGGAGCAAAGGAAAGGGTGAGTATAAATGTTTTTTTTTTTGTATGTGTGTAGTATTAATAGGAGTGAGGGGACCATGCATACCAGGATTGGGAGTGAGGGGACCATGCATACCAGGATAGGGGGGTGAGGGGACCATGCATACCAGGATTGGGAGTGAGGGGACCATGCATACCAGAATTGGGGGTGAGGGGACCATGCATACCAGGATTGGGAGTGAGGGGACCATGCATACCAGGATAGGGGGGTGAGGGGACCATGCATACCAGGATTGGGAGTGAGGGGACCATGCATACCAGAATTGGGGGTGAGGGGACCATGCATACCAGGATTGGGAGTGAGGGGACCATGCATACCAGGATAGGGGGGTGAGGGGACCATGCATACCAGGATTGGGAGTGAGGGGACCATGCATACCAGAATTGGGGGTGAGGGGACCATGCATACCAGGATTGGGAGTGAGGGGACCATGCATACCAGGATAGGGGGGTGAGGGGACCATGCATACCAGGATTGGGAGTGAGGGGACCATGCATACCAGAATTGGGGGTGAGGGGACCATGCATACCAGGATTGGGAGTGAGGGGACCATGCATACCAGGATAGGGGGGTGAGGGGACCATGCATACCAGGATTGGGAGTGAGGGGACCATGCATACCAGGATTGGGAGTGAGGGGACCATGCATACCAGGATAGGGGGGTGAGAGGACCATGCATACCAGGATTGGGGGGTGAGAGGACCATGCATATCAGGATTGGGAGTGAGGGGACCATGCATACCAGGATTGGGGGGTGAGGGGACCATGCATACCAGGATTGGGAGTGAGGGGACCATGCATACCAGAATTGGGGAGTGAGGGGACCATGCATACCAGAATAGGGGGGTGAGGGGACCATGCATATCAGAATAGGGAGTGAGGGGACCATGCATACCAGGATAGGGGGGTGAGAGGACCATGCATACCAGGATAGGGGGGTGAGGGGACCATGCATACCAGGATTAGGAGTGAGGGGACCATGCATACCAGGATAGGGGGGTGAGAGGACCATGCATACCAGGATAGGGGGGTGAGAGGACCATGCATACCAGGATTGGGGGGTGATGGGACCATGCATACCAGGATTGGGGGGTGAGGGGACCATGCATACCAGGATAGGGGGGTGAGAGGACCATGCATACCAGGATAGGGGGGTGAGAGGAGCATGCATACCAGGATTGGGGGTGAGGGGACCATGCATACCAGGATTGGGGGGTGAGGGGACCATGCATACCAGGATTGGGGGGTGAGGGGACCATGCATACCAGGATTGGGGGGTGAGGGGACCATGCATACCAGGATTGGGGGTGAGGGGACCATGCATACCAGGATTGGGGGGTGAGGGGACCATGCATACCAGGATTGGGGGTGAGGGGACCATGCATACCAGGATTGGGGGGTGAGGGGACCATGCACACCAGGATTGGGGGGTGAGGGGACCATGCATACCAGGATTGGGGGTGAGGGGACCATGCATACCAGGATTGGGGGTGAGGGGACCATGCATACCAGGATTGGGGGTGAGGGGACCATGCATACCAAGATTGGGGGTGAGGGGACCATGCATACCAGGATTGGGGGGTGAGAGGACCATGCATACCAGGATTGGGGGGTGAGGGGACCATGCACACCAGGATTGGGGGGTGAGGGGACCATGCATACCAGGATTGGGGGTGAGGGGACCATGCATACCAGGATTGGGGGGTGAGGGGACCATGCATACCAGGATTGGGGGGTGAGAGGACCATGCATACCAGGATTGGGGGGTGAGAGGACCATGCACACCAGGATTGGGGGGTGAGGGGACCATGCATACCAGGATTGGGGGGTGAGGGGACCATGCATACCAGGATTGGGGGGGTGAGGAGACCATGCATACCAGGTTTGGGGGGTGATGGGACCATGCATACCAGGATAGGGGGATGAGAGGACCATGCATAGCAGGATTGGGGGGGTGAGGGGGCCATGCATACCATGATTGGGGGGGGTGAGGAGACCATGCATACCAGGTTTGGGGGGTGAGGGGACCATGCATACCAGGATAGGGGGATGAGAGGACCATGCATAGCAGGATTGGGGGGGTGAGGGGACCATGCATACCAGGATTGGGGGGGTGAGGAGACCATGCATACCAGGTTTGGGGGGTGAGGGGACCATGCATACCAGGATAGGGGGATGAGAGGACCATGCATAGCAGGATTGGGGGGGTGAGGGGGCCATGCATACCATGATTGGGGGGTGAGGGGACCATGCATACCAGGATTGGGGGGTGAGAGGACCATGCATACCAGGATTGGGGGGTGAGGGGACCATGCACACCAGGATTGGGGGGTGAGGGGACCATGCACACCAGGATTGGGGGGGTGAGGGGACCATGCATACCAGGATAGGGGGGTGAGAGGACCATGCATACCAGGATAGGGGGGTGAGGAGACCATGCATACCAGGATAGGGGGGGTGAGGAGACCATGCATACCAGGATAGGGGGTGAGGGGACCATGCATACCAGGATTGGGGGGGGTGAGATGACCATACATACCAGGATTGGGGGGTGAGAGGACCATACATACCAGGATTGGGGGGTGAGGGGACCATGCATACCAGGATAGGGGGTGAGGGGACCATGCATACCAGGATTGGGGGGGTGAGGGGACCATGCATACCAGGTTTGGGGGGTGAGGGGACCATGCATACCAGGTTTGGGGGGTGAGGGGACCATGCATACCAGGATAGGGGGATGAGAGGACCATGCATAGCAGGATTGGGGGGGTGAGGGGGCCATGCATACCATGATTGGGGGGTGAGGGGACCATGCATACCAGGATTGGGGGGTGAGGGGACCATGCATACCAGGATTGGGGGGTGAGGGGACCATGCACACCAGGATTGGGGGGTGAGGGGACCATGCACACCAGGATTGGGGGTGAGAGGACCATGCATACCAGGATTGGGGGGGTGAGGGGACCATGCATACCAGGATAGGGATGAGGGACTACCATGCATACCAGGATTGGGGGGTGGCAGCACATAGCAGGATGGGAGACGATATACCAATAAAAATGCTCGCCACCCGGGCGTAGAACGGGTTCATAACTAGTATTTTATATAATCACAAATGGTTAGGGGTGCTGGACTACCGAACCTCTCGGCATATCACCATGCCATTTTGATAAAACAAAGTCTTTTCTGGTGGCCACACGCAGAATACCCAGCTTGGTGTGATCTGGAGCACTTTTTTTTTTATAAATAACAAACCCCTTAATCGCCTTATTTTAGACTTATTAATGCTTAAAAAGAAGTCTCAATTCTAACCCCATTTTTCATTCCATTCAGGAAGCTTGGAAAAAGTTATCTAGGCCCAAAAGGGGAGATAATAAATTTGATTCCTTAAAAAATCTTAAACTCCCTCCCATTTGTTCAGTTTATAACCAAATGATAGATCCTCTCTGTTGGAATCTGGGGTAATCAAACGTAAAGATTTTCGTGGAGACGCGGCTTGTCATTCGTTCTGTTTTATTTAAAAAACAGTTTAAAATTTCTTTCTCATCATTTTGCCAATATTTAAGATCAAATTGAAAACTTTCTACATATTAAACCTCGAATCTCTGAACCAACGGTTCATCTTATCAATAATAATGGTCACAGCATTTTATGGAGTATTGAATATACACTGCTCAAAAATATAAAGGGAACACTCAAACAACAGAATCTAACTCAAGTAGATCAAACTTCTGTGAACTCAAACTGTCCACTTAGGAGGCAACACTGATTGTCAATCAATGTCACATGCTGCTGTGCAAATGGAATAGATAACAGATGGAAATTATTGGCAAATATCAAGACACCCTCAATAAAGGAGTGGTTCTGCAGGTGGGGACCACAGACCACATCTCAGTACCAATGCTTTCTGGCTGATGTTTTGGTCACTTTTGAATGTTGGCTGTGCTTTCACACTCATGGTAGCATGAGACGGACTCTACAACCCACAAGTGGCTCAGGTAGTGCAGCTCATCCAGGATGGCACATCAATGCGAGCTGTGGCAAGAAGGTTTGCTGTGTCTCTCAGCATAGTGTCCAGAGGCTGGAGGCGCTACCAGGAGACAGGCCAGAAAATCAGGAGACGTGGAGGGGGCCGTAGGAGGTCAACAACCTAGCAGCAGGACCGCTACCTCTGCTTTTATGCAAGGAGGAGCACTGCCAGAGCACTGCAAAATGACCTCCAGCAGGCCACAAATGTGCATGTGTCTGCACAAACGGTTAGAAACCGTCTCCATGAGGATGGTCTGAGTGCCCAACGTCCACAGATGGGGGTTGTGCTCACAAACCAATTCTTCACCTGCTGCTAATATGTACATTCTGCCTCCTAAAGATCGCAGTAAGGCTGAGCACACATTTATCTTGCGCTCTGCGTTGAGCACTTACACCGGAGATTCCGTGTAAATCTCTGAAATACAGGATTCAGACGGAACCACCGGCGGAAGATTCCCTTTAATGAGGCAGATGGAGGCACTGCGGGCGCCATAGGACCTGTGAACCGGCGGTGTCCATCTTTTTGCATAAAAGTGCCATCTGTCACAGTTTTGTATACGCCTGAAAAGGACAGCGCTGAACGGAGGCCAGACGGAGTCCAGAGTAACTCTGCTGCCTCATTATAGTGAACGGATCCCTCGGGGGTTTCATCTGTCACATCACTCGGAGATTTAGATAGAAACTTCAAAGTAAGTGCTCAGCGTACAGCTCCGGTAAATGAGATCACAAACACTATGTAAAATGTTCCCAATTCAAAAAAAAGCAAGTCCCTACTGAGGTCTGTCATCTGTTAAACGAAAATATAGGGGGCTTCCATGTTATTGGTAGTACAAAGGTTCTGGAAAAGCAAAATGGCTCCTCCCCCCCACCTAATAAAAAAAACAACACCCAATTCTGTTCCCCAAATCCTAATGCCCCCTTCCTCTCTTCTGAGCCCCAGTGTGCCTAAAACACATTTATCTTCCACATGTTTGACATTTCTGTAGCGAGGAGAACCCGCCAAATTCACAGGGTCCATTTCTCCAGAAGGATGAACTGGGTGCAATGAACAGGCACTACAATATACTGGGCACTACAACGTACGGGCACTACAAGGGCAGATTTTTAATACTTACTCAGCAACATCCTTTGTTGCTTGTTTCTGGAAAACACTCATGGAGTCAAAATCATAAGTACACCCGTAGAAAAATTCCTAGAGGGGTGCAATTACCAAAATGTGGTCACTTGATGGAGAATTCTTCTCTCTTCACTGAAACTTAGGGGCGCTGAATATGAAGTCAGCAAACTATTCTACGATAATTTGTTCTCCAAGAGTCAAACAGCACTCCGTCCCTCCATATAATAATAATATATAATAATAATAATAATTTTTATTTATATAGCGCCAACATATTCCGCAGCACTTTACAATTAAGCGGGGACATGTACAGACAATAAATTCAATGCAAGTTAAGACAATTTAAACAGTGACATTAGGAGTGAGGTCCCTGCTCGCAAGGAAATGGGGGGACACAGTAGGTGAAAAGTGCCTGTTATTTCAGGTCTGGCAATTATAATAGGGATTTTCATATAAAGCTGCATGATCCGGTCATCAGCCCGTGTGTTTAAGGGCAATAGTCAAGTATCAAAGGCAGTTATCGTGTGCATGGAGGGTGTGGAGACAGATGAATAGTAGGGTGCAGATTCAGAATAATATTTGGAAGGAGGGAACAGGGCAAAGTTAGTTTACTGAGTAGTTGATGTGGTAGGCTTGTTTGAAGAGATGGGTTTTCAAAGCACGCTTGAATAGGTCGGGGCTAGGTATCAGAATGATCGTCTGGGAAAGTGCATTCCAGTGAGCCGGGGCAGCACGAGAGAAGTCTTGGAGACGGAGGTGCGAGGTTCGGATTACGGGGGATGTTAGTCTTAGGTCATTTGTAGAATGGAGGGCACGTGTAGGGCAATAGACAGAGATGAGAGAGGAGATATAAGGCGGTGCAGAACAGTGGAGAGCTTTGTGGGTGACAGAGATGAGTTTATACTGGACCCTGAAGCAAATAGGTAGCGAGTGTAAGGACTGGCACAAGATGGAGGCATCGGTGAAGCTGCTGGACAGAAATATGACCCTGGCTGCCGCATTCAAGATCGATTGGAGAGGAGAAAGTTTGGTAAGAGGGAGACTGATCAGAAGAGAGTTGCAGTAGTCCAGACGAGAATGAATAAGAGCAACAGTAAGAGTCTTAGCAGTTTCAAAGGTGAGAAAAGGTCGGATTCTGGAGATGTTTTTAAGATGCAGGTGACAAGAGCGAGTGAGTGATCGGATATAGGGAGTAAAGGAAAGTTCAGTGTCGAATATGACTGTTATGTGTTACAGAACCACTCAGCACCCAGAATATGTTGTGCAGTTATATGTATGTATAATAGGTTCTATGTGAGATGCATGTCCCTAATGCATCAGTTCACAGGCTGCGCCCCTGGGCAGAGGGGACACAATATTCTCCTTTTGTCCGCTCTCCCCCCACCTTAGTAATTCCCACAGTAAACATCGGCAGGCTCCGGCCACCTGCGGCTTTTGTAATGCATGTCTGGCCTGCCGCTTTTCTAATGGCCGGCCCTCTGTATCTGTGTGATATATTCTGTGTCCTGTGAGTAAAGTGTTGTCAGACTGGAAATACATGGAGAAGCAGTGATCTTTTATATGCGCCCATGTAACCAAGGAATTCCAGCCTGCGTCATTCATTCAGACTCCAGCCAACACAGACCGGACCTCCGAAAACACAGGGTGGTACTGAAAGAGGTACCCCAGATTGGTAGACCCCGTTACACTGGTGGCAGCAGCGGGATATGATACCCCTTCTACAGGAGGAAAGGAATGAATGGAAAACAACTACCAGAAGTTAAAGAGGACTACATTAAAAGATCTGGTGGAAGCCCGAGGGATGATCGCCAGCAACAAAACAAAAGCGGATTTGATAGCAGCCATCATGGAACACGACAGTGTAGCGCCCCCCAATGTGAAGGTGGAGGAGACCGAATTCCAGAGGGAGGTAAAGAACAGACTGGCGTTCTATGGCCCAAACCCTGCAGTGGAGATCATACGAGAGGTAATGGCTGATGTGCGTACTGATCTGAAGGAAAAGATGGCCGAGCGGACCAGGATAGAGCTTGCCAAGATGGAGATGGCAGAGCGGACCAAAGTTGAGCTGGCCAAGATGGAGATGGCAGAGCGGAGAGAGGAGAGTCAGCGAGCAGGGGGAGCTCTGGCCTTCGACCAGGTACCTTCAACAGTAAGCCACAAAAAGATCCAGTATAATGCCTTCCAACAGTTGGGGGAGGCAGAAGAAGACATTAATGGCTTTCTGCAGGACTTTGAGCGGCAGTGTGCCCTTCATCAAATGAAGCCGGAGGAACGGGCTCAGATTCTGGCCAGCAAGCTGACAGGCCGGGCAGCGGACGCCTATCGCACAGTAACTGATGAGGAATGTATGGACTATGAACGGATCAAAGAAGTGATCTTGGTCCAGTATGCGCTGACACCAGAGGCCTACCGCCAAAAGTTCCGCGGACTTATAAAACGCATAACCGATACCCACACTGAATGGGCCTGTAAATTACGGCGGTCACTGCTACAGTGGGTACAAGGGAGCCAAGCAACCACTAAGGAGGACGTCCTCCAGCTCTTCTTGTTAGAACGATTCTTTAATGGACAAACCCCCGAGACACAGGAATGGCTTTGGGACAGGCGGCCAACGACTCGAGGAAGCTGCTCGTCTGGCCAATGAACATCATGATGCCAGGAGGCCGCAGTTGTCCGGATCAAAGATGGTCACTAGGGGCCCGCCCATGGACCTGGAGGGCCCCAAACCACCGAAGATTGTAGGGGGACCAGCTAGAAACCCGGCCTACCACAGTCCCCCTGGGGCACGATGCCACACCTGCCGTCAGCTGGGCCACCTGCAAAGACAATGTCCCAACCGGACCCAGCATACCCAGTGGCCAAAGGCGGGAAGAGCTACCTTCAGCCGGGCTGCTGTACACTGCTACCAAGGCGAAGCTGACCCGGCATTGGGGGCTATGACAAACCAAGGGGTGGAAGAGATGGAAGTGCTGTATGAAGTAGACCCCGTGCAGGCAGCCCGGGCAGAGCATCAACAGGTCGTGTGGATTAATGGGAAACGTATGCAGGGACTAAGAGATTCCAGAGCAACTTTTGACCCTTGTGAAGCCTCATCTCGTCCGGTACCAAGAGAAGACGGACCGGACAGTGGCAGTCCGTGTAGCAGGGGGAGCCATACATCGACTGCCCACTGCCAGGATTCACCTGAACTAGGGAGTCGGGGATGGACTTGTTGAGGTCGGCTTGATGGAGGATTTGCCTGCAAACGTCTTGCTGGGAAATGACTTGGGGCCCATGTTGTCTGCATTCTCGGTGGCCCCTCTGGCTGAGACATATCCTGTGACCACCCGGAGACAAGCTCGAGCTGCAGAGGCAGAATCACACTCAGAGGAGGCCCAGGTAAGACAACCCAGCCCTACACGTATTCCCATGGCTAGACACATTTCTTGGGCCACCCCAGATGAATTTAAGAGGGAGTTACTTGAGGATCCTTTATTAGATGGATATCGTGGGAAGGCACAGGAGGGGAGAGGGGTACTGGAAGGGGAGCAGTTTGTATGGAAGCAGGGACTCCTCTACCGGATCACAGAACAGCACCACACAGGGACGAGCCCCACTATAAATCGACACCTTGTAGTTCCCAAGAAGTATAGGCAGGAGCTACTGCGAATCTCTCATGACATACCGTTAGCCGGGCACTTCGGCGTCAGTCGCACCAGGCATCGTCTGACACAAAACTTCTTTTGGCCGGGGGTAACCTATGATGTTCGTCAGTACTGCCAGACCTGTGACAGTTGTCAGCGCATTGGCAAGAGGGGGGATCGATGCAAGGCCAAATTACGCCCCCTCCCCATTGTGGAGGAACCATTTAGCCGAGTAGCGGTCGATCTGATAGGGCCGTTAGCCAAACCCAGTCCGTCAGGGAAAAAGTATATATTGACAGTGGTAGATTATGCCACACGGTATCCAGAGGCGGTTGCGTTACCTAACATACTGGCAGAGACGGTGGCGGCCGCCCTGCTCCAGGTTTTCTCACGGGTTGGATTTCCCAGGGAGATTATCTCGGACCAGGGTACCCAGTTTACAGCAGAGGTGACCAACCAACTGTGGAAGCTGTGCGGCGTAAAGTCCATTAGAAGCGCCCCGTACCACCCGCAAACCAATGGGTTGAGTGAACGCTTTAACGGGACATTAAAACAGCTCATTGGGACTTTTACCAGGACCTACAAGGACTGGGAGAAATTCTTGCCACACCTCCTGTTTGCCTATCGGGAGGTGCCCCAAGAATCCACAGGGTTCTCCCCGTTCGAGCTGGTATACGGGAGACGGGTAAGGGGACCCCTAGACTTAGTGCTGGAACACTGGGAAGGGGAGGGCCTCATAGAAGGGGTACCTATTGTACCCTATGTGCTGGAATTCCGGGACCGCCTACAGGAGCTGACTCAGGCTGTACGTGAGAACATGCAGGCGACCCAGTGGCGCCAGCGCGTATGGTACGATCGGAGGGCCAGAGAGCGCACCTTGGAAATAGGACAGAAGGTCCTGGTGTTAGAGCCCACTAAGCAGAATAAGTTTCAAGCTGCATGGCAGGGGCCCTACCAGGTAGTGGGGAAAATAGCCGACACAACCTATAATGTCGCCGATTGTGACGACCCCAGGGTTATCCGCATGTTCCACGTGAATATGCTGAAGCCCTACCGGGAGCGCCCTGAAGAGGTAGTGGCCATCTGTGCACCTGAAGCAGAGGATTTAGCCGGACTTCCCTTGCCGGATGTCTTAGGGGAAAGGACTCAGTCTAAAACAAGGGACCAGGTACACATGGGTAGGCCCCCGGGAGAGACAGCAGGCGGAGGAGTTGTTGAGGCAGTGACAGAGGATGTTTTCGGGGAGACCACTCGCCTGGCACAACATAAGGTTGAGACCCAGGATCAGACCCCTCTGCGACAAAACCACTTCCGCGTCCCTGAGTCTGTACGAGAGGGGATGCGACAAGAGATGCTGCGTTTAGGGGTCATTGAAGAGTCAGATAGTCCCTGGGCATCCCCCGTAGTGTTAGTGCCCAAGAAGGATGGGACTACACGGCTTTGTGTAGACTATTGTAGGCTCAATGAGAAAACAGTGACGGATGCATACCCCATGCCGCGTGTGGATGAGTTGTTAGACCGGCTGGCGGCGGCAAAGTATTTGACCACCATCGATCTATGCAAAGGCTACTGGCAGATTCCCCTTAGTCCTGACGCTATTCCCAAGTCGGCATTTGTCACCCCGTTCGGCTTATTCCAGTTTTGAGTTATGCCATTCGGGATGAAGAATGCCCCGGCGACCTTCCAAAGGCTGGCTGACCGGCTTCTGGATGGTCTCCAGGACTATGCTTGTGCCTACCTGGACGACATCGCCATCTACAGTGCGACAAGGGAAGAGCATCTAAATCACCTAGAGACAGTATTGGACAGGATCCACCAGGCCGGAATCACCCAGAACCCAAACAAGTGTCACGTGGGCAAAGCAGAGGTTCAGTATTTAGGGCATTGGGTGGGAAGTGGGAAACAGCGACCAGAACCAGCCAAGATTGAGCCCATAGCCAAATGGCACACCCCACGCACTAAAACCCAGGTCATGGCGTTTCTAGGGACAGCGGGGTATTACAGGAAATTCGTTCCCAATTACAGCAGCGTAGCCAAGCCCCTCACTGATTTGACCCGTAAGAACCAACCCCGCCAGGTAACCTGGACTTCAGAGTGTGAGGAAGCCTTCCGGCAACTAAAGGACGCCCTCACCAATACCCCTGTATTGGCCGCACCCGATCCAACTAAACGTTTCCTGGTTCACACAGACGCTTCTATGTTTGGATTGGGGGCAGTACTGAGCCAAGTCGGGCCGGACAGTCAAGAACACCCGGTAGCTTACCTGAGTAGGAAACTACTGCCCCGTGAAGTAAGCTATGCGGCCATCGAGAAGGAGTGCCTGGCGGTAGTATGGGCACTCCAGAAGTTGCAACCATATTTGTATGGACGACAGTTTTCCCTCCTAACGGACCATAATCCCCTAGTCTGGCTTTATCGGATCTCCGGAGACAACGCCAGATTGCTGCGCTGGAGTTTAGCCCTACAACCTCTGGACTTCACCATCCACCACAGACCCGGCAAACAAAACGGTAACGCCGATGGACTAAGTCGAGAAACAGAACTTGTACCAACCCCATAAACTTCGGTCATCCCCAAACCGATCCGTTGAGGATCAGACTGTGTATGCCGATCGCGTCGCTGAAAAAGGGAGCCGTGTTACGTGTTACAGAACCACTCAGCACCCAGAATATGTTGTGCAGTTATATGTATGGATAATAGGTTCTATGTGAGATGCATGTCCCTAATGCATCAGCATTCCCCTTTTGTCCGCCCTCCCCCCACCTTTGTAATTTCCACAGTAAACATTGGCAGGCTCCGGCCACTGCGGCTTTTGTAATGCATGTCTGGCCTGCCGCTTTTCTATTGGCCGGCCCTATGTATCTGTGTGATATATTCTGTGTCCTGTGAGTAAAGTGTTGTCAGACTGGAAATACGTGGAGAAGCAGTGATCTTTTATATGCGCCCATGTAAAAAAAGGAATTCCAGCCAGCGAGATTCATTCAGACTCCAGCCAACGCAGAGCGGACCTCTGAAAACACGGGGTGGTACTGAAAGAGGTACCCCAGCTTGGTAGACCCCGTTACAAATGGTCTCTGCAATTTTGCTCACTTTAATGCATATTGTGAAAATAACTTTGTTTCATATGATTTTTTTCTTATTTTCCTTTTTCTCGTTTAATATATTGCACTTATGTTTTATGGCACAACAGCGTTTCACATTCACTATCTCCACGGTTATTTATGCCATCTGTGCGTCATTCCGGTGCGCATGCGCCCTGAGTCTCACCCTTGCCTCTGGTGACGTGGACATGGGAGCCTTGTACGCACGTGCCGTCTCCATGACGACGCGGCTTGCTTGTTCTCCGCGTCCGCTGAATCCCTGGCAAGTATGGTGGCTACAGATTCACAACGCATGCGCTAACAGTGCGGTCTGACGTATCGATGACTAATACCCTCATGTGTTTTAATTATGGCCACACATATTGATTGGACACGCGTTCCTATATATATCCAGCCTGTCCCTCCCTGTCCACACACCTCCTGATGAAGTGAGACATGAAACGTGCGTCGGGGTGAATTTAGCAGCCACTGGTCTGATGCAAGTTTTAGTTCACAAATGTCTTTATACATGAGATTAATTATGGCCCATAATGCCCGGCTCACGGTGTAGGGCACATTCTTTTCCTGGGCACATTTACTTAGTTTCTTGCATATTTATTTAGGCAATACACTTTTTTGCACATGCATTGAAATTTGTCTTATTTATAATTATGCACCGGTTATTAATTGGACACATTTGGTAGGTTTTTGCATACATATGGAAACTGTACACATTTATGATACATGCCTTTTTTTCCTCTCAGTATGCACCAGTCATCTAGTTTGTCCTAAGGGAGTTCTCTCATTGTACATTTCTGCTTTACTTTACATTTTTTACTTCCATCCTCCATGGTATTTTGTAGACGGCTTTTCTTGCACATATACCTTTTTTATTGCGGATTTTGCACACATGGACTAAGAAGGGAATTGTGCAATTATTTGATACATGGTGTATTTTATATGCCAGGCCAACTTTATTTGTTTGTGGACATTTTTGTAATACATTACCGATTGGGTGCAGCCTCATGACCTGAAGGGGTTGCAGCGATTTCTGGGCTTCGCTAATTATTATAGGAAGTTCATTAAAGGGTTCTCGCAGGTGGTGAAACCCTTGACGGACCTCACTCTTAAAGGGGGAGATGTAAAAAATTGGTCCGTGGCCGCAAAAGATTCCTTCCTTACACTAAAGAAGTGTTTTACTACAGCCCCTGTGTTGGTACCACCCGATTCGTCAAGACCTTTTATCGTCGAGGTCGACGCTTCGGAGGTGGGGGCAGTATTGTCACAGGGCCCCTCTACCCTGACTAACCTCAAACCCTGTGCCTTTTTCTCTAAGAAGTTCTCGTCGGCCGAGAGAAACTATGATGTCAGTAACAGGGAATTGTTAGCGGTTAAATTGGACTTCGAAGAATGGAGGCATTTTTTGGAGGGGGCCGCTCATCCCATTACGGTCGTCACTGATCATAAAAACCTGGCCTATATCGAGTCTGCTAAGAGATTGACCCCCAGACAGGCTCGGTGGGCACTTTTTTTTTTCTCAATTTCATTTCACCATCACGTTCCGACCAGGGTCTAAAAATGTAAAGGCGGATGCCTTATCCCGAAGTTTTGATTCTGTGTCCCCTCCAGAACCTCCTTCCTCTATTCTTCAACCGGGAGTGGTTGTAGCCGAAATCTCCTCTGAGTTACAGAGAGAGATTCTGGAAGCACAAGCTCCCAGGAATAAACCCCCAGGTAAATTGTTTGTACCCGAACAATTCTGTCCCACACTCCTCCAAGAATTTCATGACTCTGTGTTAAGTGCACACCCTGGTATTGCAGCTACCCGGGGGGCAGTAGCTAGGGGTTTTTGGTGGCCCTCTATGGGTACTGATATAAAAAGGTTTGTGAATACTTGTGGGGTGTGCGCGCGCTCTAAAAGCTCTCAGGTCCGGCCGGCCGGGGAATTGGTGCCTTTGCCAATTCCGGATAAACCATGGACACACCTGTCCATGGACTTTATCACTAACCTTCCACCTTCCAAGGGCAACTCAGAGGTATGGGAAGTGGTTGATAGATTTTCTAAGCAAGCCCACTTTGTGCCATTACCTGCATTACCATCCGCTGAAACCTTGGCCCGCTTGTTTATACAGCACATTGTTCGACTGCATGGAGTGCCTGTGAACGTGGTGTCGGACAGGGGTGTGCAATTTGTGGCCAGGTTTTGGAGAGCGTTTTGTATGAAGTTGGGGGTCACGTTGTCATTCTCCTCTGCCTATCACCCGAAATCCAACGGACAAACAGAATGCACCAACCAGTCATTGGAGCAGATTCTGAGATGCCTGGCCTCCTCCAGACAGGAAGACTGGTGTGAAGTATTACCCATGGCAGAATTTGCATTCAACTGTTGTATTAATCAGTCTACCGGAAAGTCTCCCTTTCTGGTCAATTATGGGTTTGTTCCGCAGTTTGGGGAATTTTCCCGTATGGATTCGGATTGCCCTGGTGCCGAGGGGATGGTACAACAGTTAAAAGCCCTCTAGAGGGAGGTGCAGGGGAACATCTCCAAAGCCCAGAAGAAGTTCAAACATTTTGCGGACGGAGGAGGGGGTTGGGTCCTGCGTTGCCAGTGGGGGAAAAGATCTGGTTGTCCACCCGTAACGTCAAACTTAAGATACCCTCTATGAAGTTGGGCCCAAAATTTATTGGCACATACAAGATTGTAGAGGTGATCAACCCGGTGGCATACATACTACAGATGCCTACCTCCTTCAAAATATCTAACGTCTTCCACAGGTGCCTTAGGTGCCGTACCCACTGTATATAGTCCAATACCGCATTATATAGTGTAGTCTCCATGGGCTTCAGTGGAAGCCCCAAATGGCAGCGACGGGGGCTTCAAGAGGCACAAGGATGTCAGTGGAACCAATTGGGTCCCCGAAGTCGCTTCACATGTGCTGATGCACCAGTGCGCATTTCAATTACATGCCGCTGTCAGAGACTAACAGCAATGTATAAATGGTTAACAGCCGCGGCTGTTAAAGACAGATATTGCGAATTTAATAGAGGCCGTATCTGTAATGTGTCCAGACAGCTCTGCTCCCCGACAAACAATCACCCCTGAAACCACATACATGTGGTATTATGTGATATTGCATTAAGGGGTTAAAAGAATTTTATTTAGTAAGTTTTGAGAAGAGATGTCTGAAAGAGACATGATTAGCTTGTACAACTTAATAAATGGCCTAAACAAAATGTCTGGTCATAAGCTGTTTCATGTAAAACCCCCTCAAAAGACATGGCGGCATCCCTCTATCTGGACACAGATGAATTCAATTTCCAGAGGAGACACGGAGGCACTCCCTCACTCCCTCAGTCTGGGGTAAGACAGGTTCAATCTCCAGATGCGACAAGGGATGCTCCCTCAGTCTGGGAAAATAAAGGATAAATCTCCAGAGGAGACAAGCGGGCACTCCCTCCATCTGAAGAAAGGAAAGTTTAATCTCCAGAAGAGACAAGGGGGAGCACCCTCAGTCTGAAGAAAAACAGAATCAGTCACCAGAGGAGACAAGGGGGGCACTCACTCTATCTGAATAAAGGCAGGTTCAATATCCACAGGAGACAAGGGGGCGCTTCATCAATCTGAGAAAAGACAGGTTCAGTGGCCAGAGTATACAAGGTGGCGCTCCCTCAGTCTGAGGAAAGACAGGTTCGGTCACCAGAGGAGACAAGATGGTAACTCCCTTCTTAGGAAGTAAGGCAGGTTCAATCTCCAGAGTAGACAAGGGGGCGCTTCCTCAGTCTGAAGAAAACAAGTTCAGCCACCAGAGGAGACAAGGGGGCACTCCCTCCATCTGAAGAAAGACAGGTTCAATCTCCAGAGGGGACAAGGGATGCTCCTTCAGTCTGAGGAAAGGCAGGTTCAATCTCCAGAGGAGACAAGGGGGCACTCCCTCCATCTGAAGAAAGACAGGTTCAATCTCCAGAGGGGACAAGGGATGCTCCTTCAGTCTGAGGAAAGGCAGGTTCAATCTCCAGAGGAGACAAGGGGGCACTCCCTCCATCTGAACAAAGTCAGGTTCAATCTCCAGAGGAGACAAGGGGTCGCTCCCTCCCTCTGAAGAAAGTCAGGTTCAATCTCCAGAGGAGACAAGGGGGCACTCCCTCCATCTGAAGAAAGTCAGGTTCAATCTCCAGAGGAGACAAGGGGTCGCTCCCTCCCTCTGAAGAAAGTCAGGTTCAATCTCCAGAGGAGACAAGGGGTCGCTCCCTCCCTCTGAAGAAAGGCAGGTTCTGTCACCAAAGGAGACAAGGGGCGCTCATTCCATATGAAGAAAGGCAGGTTCAATCTCCATAGGAGACAAGGGGCACTCCCTCAGCCTGAGGAAAGTCAGGTTCAATCTCCAGAGGAGACAAGGGGTCGCTCCCTCCCTCTGAAGAAAGGCAGGTTCTGTCACCAAAGGAGACAAGGGGCGCTCATTCCATATGAAGAAAGGCAGGTTCAATCTCCATAGGAGACAAGGGGCACTCCCTCAGCCTGAGGAAAGGCAGGTTCAATCTCCAGAGGAGACAAGGGGGCACTCCCTCCATCTGAAGAAAGTCAGGTTCAATCTCCAGAGGAGACAAGGGGCGCTCACTCAGTATGGTAACAGACAGGTTCAGTCACCAGAGGAGACAAGGGGCGCTCACTCAGTATGGTAAAAGACAGGTTCAGTCACCAGAGGAGACAAGGGGCGCTCACTCAGTATGGTAAAAGACAGGTTCAGTCACCAGAGGAGACAAGGGGCGCTCCTTCCATCTGAAGAAAAACACTTTTTTTACTATTATTTAAAAAGAAAATAACAAATTTGTATATGTGTAAAGTTCTTTTCAAAATATTTGGTCCAGTGGATGGACCCTCAGTATCAGGAGGTAGCTTTGCTGGGGCTCACCGTAGCAGGCCTTGCGGCTGAACATACACCCCTTTATCCTCTCCCATCCCTCGATTAAACTTGGTGGACATTTGTCTTTTTCCCACCATATAAAGCATGTATCTCCAGAGTGACGTCATCATCAGGTCACTTTCCCTGCTGGGACATTTCAATCCTTTATTGGATGCCCCCTGACCGGGGTGTCCCAATGTCCCTTGCTTCTCCTTATCCCTTCACTTCCCCCTGCTCCTCCTCCATTTGTACCCCCTTATAAAGGATGTCCCAGCCTCTTACTGCCTCTCTCCCCACAGCAGTGGACCCGGAGGCTGCGCTGTCCCACCCTCGCGCCCTTACCTTTTATTTGTCACAGTGTTTTGATTGATATGTGGTTTTTGGTGTTCCCGTCACAGCGGCGGTCAGATTGTTGTACCATAAGAGGTTTGTATGTACGAAGTCGGACTTGTGCCGCCGGGAGTCCGGCTGGGCGTACCGATTCGTACCTATTCTTATGGACAATTGTGCCTTACCGGTTATTTGATACTTACGTGCTGGGCACGCCCCTTTTGCTGTGACCGACCTTCATCCATTAACCCCTTGACGTCCAATGACAGACACAGTCCGTCATTAGACGCCTCACCCTCTTTGGTGCGGGCTCCGGCGATGAGCCTGCACCTTTTCCGGGACATGACAGCTGATCTGATTCACCTGCGATCCGCGATTCACAAGCGGCTGTTAACATGTTAAATGCTGCTGTCAAGCTTTGCTGCTGTTGGGTCGCCGATGGGTTGGCATGACAACCCGGGGTCAGGAGAAGACCCGTGTGGTTTTCATTGCTGCTTTGCTATTAGCGCCACCGAGTGGTTGCCACTCATAGCAAGTGAGCATTTCTGATGTATCAGAGGCGATCACACCAGTTCAGCTTC
The DNA here is from genome assembly GCF_039654945.1 of Dendrobates tinctorius. NCBI lineage: Eukaryota > Metazoa > Chordata > Amphibia > Anura > Dendrobatidae > Dendrobates > Dendrobates tinctorius. The sequence continues at coordinate 327,395 of NW_027361942.1, forward strand.
AAGTCTCCCATGCAGGAGACCCTAACCCTAACGGAGCATGCAAAAAGTAAAAAAAAAAAAAAAAAAAAAAAAGGTTTAAAAATATTAAAAAAAATATATGTAAAAAGGTCAAATCACCCCCCCTTTCGCCCTATTCAAAATAAAACAATAAAATATATATATATACACACACACACATATTTGGTATCGCCGCGTTCAGAATCGCCCGATCTATCATTAACAAAATAAGAATTAATCCAATCGGTAAACGGCGTAGCGAGAAAAAAAACAAACACCAGAATTAGGTTTTTTTGGCTGCTGAAACATTGCAATAACGGGTGATCAAAAGATCGTATCTACACCAAAGTGGTGTCAATAAAAACGCCAGCTCGGCGCACAAAAAATAAGCCCTCACCCGGCCCCAGATCACGACAAATGGAGACGCTACGGGTTCGGAAAATGGATTTTTTTTTTGCAAACTTAGGAATTTTTTTTAACCACTTAGATAAAAAAAAAAGAACGGAGAGCTGTGTCTATGAACTCGCAATGACCGGGAGAATCATAATGGCAGCTCCAGCATTTCGTAAAGTGTGGGATTGCACCTTTTTTGCAATTTCACCGTACTTGGAAATTTTTCCAGTTTTCTGTTACATGACATGGTCGATCAAAAGTACAACTCGTCCCGCAGAAAACAAGCCCTCACACGGCCATATTGACGGGAAAATAAAGAGAGTTATGGCTCTGGAAAGAAGGGGACCGAAAAACAAAATCGCAAAACCAAAAATACCCCTGGCCGTTAAGGGGTTAAATGAAAAAAGTGTTTGGCTAAATGTGTGTGTTTTGACCAAAAAGGAAATACACATGGCACTCGCCGGTTAAAATCGTCTTCATTCTATTTCTTTGTTGGTGAAGTTGCTTTGGAGCGGACCCGGCTATGGAGAACGTCCTCTACCGCACGCTCTCTTAGGCGGAGTTCACACTGGCATGGGCACAATGTTGGAGATAAATGTGTGTCTTGTCTTTTATCACATGGGACACGCCGGGGAGAAAACATGGCTTTGTGGGTCTCACCAGTCTGAGTCCCCGGACTGTTCGACCCCCTCTTTGGTTGGAAATTGATGGAGTCTGTGAGGTCGGCAGTCAGACCATTACGACTCGGGTGCAGCAAATGTATGAACAGGGTCATGGACCCACCTGGGCTAACGCTGCGCGCGTCACCCTTTCAGAACCGTAGGCACATAGACCCCACAAGACGTCTGTGATATATGTCAGCAGATACAGCACATCCCACAGAAGATCAGGCAGCACACAAAAGGAGGACGTAAAAACGGAGGGTGCACAAAGGAAGGTCGCACACAGAAGGGCGTACAAATGGAGGGACATACAAACGGAGGGGCGCACAAAAGGGCGTACAAAAAGAGAGGCGCACACTGGAGGGCCTACAGAAGGAGAGTGCACCCAGGAGGGCTGCATACAGGAGGGTCGTACAAAAGGAGGGGTGCATACGGGAGGGCCTACAGAAGGAGAGTGCACCCAGGAGGGCTGCATACAGGAGGGTCGTACAAAAGGAGGGGTGCATACAGGAGGGTCGTACAAAAGGAGGGGTGCATACGGGAGGGCATACAGAAGGAGAGTGCACCCAGGAGGGCTGCATACAGGAGGGTCGTACAAAAGGAGGGCTGCATACAGGAGGGTCGTACAAAAGGAGGGGTGCATACGGGAGGGCATACAGAAGGAGAGTGCACCCAGGAGGGCTGCATACAGGAGGGTCGTACAAAAGGAGGGGTGCATACGGGAGGGCATACAGAAGGAGAGTGCACCCAGGAGGGCTGCATACAGGAGGGTCGTACAAAAGGAGGGGTGCATACGGGAGGGCCTACAGAAGGAGAGTGCACCCAGGAGGGCTGCATACAGGAGAGTCGTACAAAAGGAGGGGTGCATACGGGAGGGCCTACAGAAGGAGAGTGCACCCAGGAGGGCTGCATACAGGAGGGTCGTACAAAAGGAGGGGTGCATACAGGAGGGTCGTACAAAAGGAGGGGTGCATACGGGAGGGCATACAGAAGGAGAGTGCACCCAGGAGGGCTGCATACAGGAGGGTCGTACAAAAGGAGGGGTGCATACGGGAGGGCATACAGAAGGAGAGTGCACCCAGGAGGGCTGCATACAGGAGGGTCGTACAAAAGGAGGGGTGCATACGGGAGGGCATACAGAAGGAGAGTGCACCCAGGAGGGCTGCATACAGGAGGGTCGTACAAAAGGAGGGGTGCATACGGGAGGGCCTACAGAAGGAGAGTGCACCCAGGAGGGCTGCATACAGGAGAGTCGTACAAAAGGAGGGGTGCATACGGGAGGGCCTACAGAAGGAGAGTGCACCCAGGAGGGCTGCATACAGGAGGGTCGTACAAAAGGAGGGGTGCATACAGGAGGGTCGTACAAAAGGAGGGGTGCATACGGGAGGGCATACAGAAGGAGAGTGCACCCAGGAGGGCTGCATACAGGAGGGTCGTACAAAAGGAGGGGTGCATACGGGAGGGCCTACAGAAGGAGAGTGCACCCAGGAGGGCTGCATACAGGAGGGTCGTACAAAAGGAGGGGTGCATACAGGAGGGTCGTACAAAAGGAGGGGTGCATACGGGAGGGCATACAGAAGGAGAGTGCACCCAGGAGGGCTGCATACAGGAGGGTCGTACAAAAGGAGGGGTGCATACGGGAGGGCATACAGAAGGAGAGTGCACCCAGGAGGGCTGCATACAGGAGGGTCGTACAAAAGGAGGGGTGCATACAGGATGGCATACAGAAGGAGAGTGCACCCAGGAGGGCTGCATACAGGAGGGTCGTACAAAAGGAGGGGTGCATACGGGAGGGCCTACAGAAGGAGAGTGCACCCAGGAGGGCTGCATACAGGAGAGTCGTACAAAAGGAGGGGTGCATACGGGAGGGCATACAGAAGGAGAGTGCACCCAGGAGGGCTGCATACAGGAGGGTTGTACAAAAGGAGGGGTGCATACGGGAGGGCATACAGAAGGAGAGTGCACCCAGGAGGGCTGCATACAGGAGAGTCGTACAAAAGGAGGGGTGCATACGGGAGGGCATACAGAAGGAGAGTGCACCCAGGAGGGCTGCATACAGGAGGGTCGTACAAAAGGAAGGGTGCATACGGGAGGGACACCGAGTGTAATCCCCGTCCACTTGGAAACTCTGGGTGCCAGTAACTGCCATGTATAGAGCGATTTTCTTTTGATCTCGTGTGTTGTAGACATTCTGACTTTTTGTATTTGTCATTGTAAGGACACAGGGTTATCTGGTCACTGGTGCGGGTGGAAATTATTCTTAATTATGCCAGACGCATTGTTCCTTAGTTCAGTGTGTCTGGGGAGGACGGTATGTCCAAATGTTTGTGGCCGGTATGTCCGACTTCAACATTCCCAAATTGTTACAAGTATGAGAAAATGCTTTGTTGATAACAAACGAGGAGCAAGGAAAGTCTGACCCACGGGACCGGGAAGACCAGTCTGACCCACGGGACCGGGAAGACCAGTCTGACCCACGGGACCGGGAAGACCAGTCTGACCCACGGGACCGGGAAGACCAGTCTGACCCACGGGACCGGGAAGACCAGTCTGACCCACGGGACCGGGAAGACCAGTCTGACCCACGGGACCGGGAAGACCAGTCTGACCCACGGGACCGGGAAGACCAGTCTGACCCACGGGACCGGGAAGACCAGTCTGACCCACGGGACCGGGAAGACCAGTCTGACCCACGGGACCGGGAAGACCAGTCTGACCCACGGGACCGGGAAGACCAGTCTGACCCACGGGACCGGGAAGACCAGTCTGACCCACGGGACCGGGAAGACCAGTCTGACCCACGGGACCGGGAAGACCAGTCTGACCCACGGGACCGGGAAGACCAGTCTGACCCACGGGACCGGGAAGACCAGTCTGACCCACGGGACCGGGAAGACCATGCCACAAGAGGACAGTGGTGATAGTCGTGATACCAACCAGTACACAAAGCCTGCGGCCGCCGCTCCGTCAGCTCCTCTGCATCCTGCATGGTTCCTCCTATCAGGATTCATGTGTCCACTGCAAAAACACAAAGGTTCATAGAGTTAGAAAAACTGGGGAAAGTGTGACCATGTGACCAAAGAGCGATCACCATGTCGCCATATATAGAGAGGTAGATGCCTTATAGTGCCGGCGTTAGGTGCAGTCAGACCAGGCAGCTGCCTAGGGCTCCCGCTCCCCCAAGGGCCCCCAGCTAGTGGCACATCGCGCAGCCGCTATGGGGCCCCTGTGAGGCAGGGGGGCCCGCCTGCCCCCGGCGCCGAATCCCCCGCCACTGCATTGAACTATACCAGCGTCATAGACACCGGTCAGCTCCCTCTCCCATCATTACCTGCTCTGCCTCTGACACACAGTGGGTGCGCGATGACGTCATCGTGCTCTCACTGTGTGTGCAAGAGGTGAGGAGTGTGTTCTTTTTTTTTTTTAATATATCAGTGTGAGTACTGGACTGTGGGGCCATTCGGGGGGGGCAGCTATATACTATGCTGGGCCATATACCATGCTGGGCTATATGTACCATGTGGTGCTGGGCTATATACCATGTGGTGTGCTGAGTTATATACCATGTGGTGCTGGACTATATACCATGCTGGGCTATATACCATGTGGTGTGCTGGGCTATATACCATGTAGTACTGGACTATATACCATGCTGGGCTATATACCATGTGGTACTGGACTATATACCATGCTGGGCTATATATACCATGTGGTGTGCTGGGCTATATACCATGTGGTGCTGAGCTATATACTATGCTGGGCTATATACCATGTGGTGCTGGACTATATACTATGCTGGGCTATATACCATGTGGCGCTGGGCTATATACCATGTGGTGCTGAGCTATATACTATGCTGGGCTATATACCATGTGGTGCTGGACTATATACCATGTGGTGTGCTAGGCTATATGCCATGTGATACTGGACTATATACTTTACCATGCTGGGCTATATACAGTGGGGCAAAAAAGTATTTAGTCAGTCAGCAATAGTGCAAGTTCCACCACTTAAAAAGATGAGAGGCGTCTGTAATTTACATCATAGGTAGACCTCAACTATGGGAGACAAACTGAGAAAAAAAAATCCAGAAAATCACATTGTCTGTTTTTTTTTTCATTTTATTTGCATATTATGGTGGAAAATAAGTATTTGGTCAGAAACAAGCAATCAAGATTTCTGGCTCTCACAGACCTGTAACTACTGGACTATATACCATGCTGGGCTATATACCATGTGGTACTGGACTATATACCATGCTGGGCTATATACCATGTGGTACTGGACTATATACCATGCTGGGCTATATACCATGCTGGGCTATATACCATGTGGCGCTGGGCTATATACCATGCTGGGCTATATACCATGTGATGCTGAGCTATATACTATGCTGGGCTATATACCATGTGGTGCTGGACTATATACCATGTTGGGCTATATACCATGTGGTGTGCTGGGCTATATGCCATGTGATACTGGACTATATACTTTACCATGCTGGGCTATATATACCATGTGGTGTGCTGGGCTATATACCATGCTGGGCTACATACCATGTGGTGCTGAGCTATATACTATGCTGGGCTATATACCATGTGGTGCTGAGCTATATACTAAGCTGGGCTATATACCATGTGGTGCTGAGCTATATACTATGCTGGGCTATATACCATGTGGTGCTGAGCTATATACTATGCTGGGCTATATACCATGTGGTGTGCTGGGCTATATGCCATGTGATACTGGACTATATACTTTACCATGCTGGGCTATATATACCATGTGGTGCTGGACTATATACCATGCTGGGCTATATACCATGTGGTGCTGAGCTATATACTAAGCTGGGCTATATACCATGTGGTGCTGAGCTATATACTATGCTGGGCTATATACCATGTGGTGCTGAGCTATATACTATGCTGGGCTATATACCATGTGGTGCTGAGCTATATACTATGCTGGGCTATATACCATGTGGTGCTGGACTATATACTATGCTGGGCTATATACCATGTGGTGCTGGACTATATACCATGCTGGGCTATATACCATGTGGTGCTGAGCTATATACTATGCTGGGCTATATACCATGTGGTGCTGAGCTATATACTAAGCTGGGCTATATACCATGTGGTGCTGAGCTATATACTATGCTGGGCTATATACCATGTGGTGCTGAGCTATATACTATGCTGGGCTATATACCATGTGGTGCTGAGCTATATACTATGCTGGGCTATATACCATGTGGTGCTGGACTATATACCATGCTGGGCAATATACCATGTGGTGCTGGGCTATATACCATGCTGGGCTATATACCATGTGGTGTGCTGGGCTATATAACATGCGGTGCAGTAACCACTTTGTCCGTTAGGGGGCGCTGTGTGGATGTCCCAGGAGACAGGATGAATGGCAGAATACTGAATGGCCTTTATGTATCTCAAAGTGGGTGGCTTTGGGATGGAGACTTATGTGTTGTTCAGCAGTGATACTGCTGAGGTGTTGTTTCAATGTGTAAGGGAGAAGTCTCCAGGTAACTAGAGAGATGGGCGTTCCTGGTTACCTACAAACCCACCCAGGGGGTGTGTTTAAAGCACTATTGTAAAGAGTGTGTAAAGGCTTCAAGGACCTGTGATGAGGTCAGTCATGTGACCCGGTGGGCGTGGCTACGGACCATATAATGTGGCCAGGGTAGGTCACATGGGGGTGAATGCTGGGACCTGGTTGGTCCAGTGTGGAAGGTCCCGCTGAGATGGGGCTTCCTGCCTGACTGCACGTGTGGACGCTGTGAGGAATGGCTGCAAGTGCCTGAGAGTTCCCTGGAGGGAATGAATGTCTGCAGTATGGAGAAGCAGCCATGAGAGAACCCTGACGGGGTGAGATATAACTGTGAGGCTGGAAAGCCTGCGTATTGGACATTGCTAAGAGAGTGAAGCTCTGTCATGGACGCTATGCCATTAAGTGAACTTTATGTTGCTTGCTTTGGTTTATTCTGCTGAATAAACTGCATGGAGTTATGGTTTTGTGGAAAACCTGTGCCGGATCTGATTTATTAGCTGCCAAGCGAGTATCCCCTACCCGAATAACAGCGCTACCTCACAGGGGTTACAGTATATTCTATGGGGGGCTGTATTCTATTCTATGGGGGGTGATTGCATCATACTCTATGAGGGGGCTACATTATACTCTATGCGGGGGCTACATTGTATTCTATGAGGGGCTAGATTATATTGTATGAGGGGGCTACATTATACTGTATGGCGGGGCTGCATTATATTCTATGGGGGCAGCATTATACTCTATGAGGGGGTTGCCATATATTCTATGGAGGGGCTGCATTATATTCTATGGGGGGTTACATTATATTCTGTGGAGTGGCTGTATTATACTCAGAGGGGGCAGCTGCATTATGCTCTAAGAGGAGGCTGCATTATACTATAAGAGGGGGGCAGCATTATATCCTATGGGGGTTACATTATATTGTATGGCGGGGCTGCATTATACTCTGTGGGGTGGCTGCATTATGCTATATGTGGGCTGCATTATACTGTGGGCGCACGGTGGATATGTGGAGTGGAATGGAACTTCACGTGGGAAATCTCTACATTTCTGTTTTCTTCAGAACAGATGAGGTGCAGAGCGCACATTAATGAGAAAAAAATGAACTTTTTTGCATTTACCAAATGGCTGCAATGAAAGAAAGAAAAATGTAAAGGGGTCGGAATACCAAGACAGGTTATTACACCTGGGGTTATTCTTAGGGGTGATCTTATTACAATGTATAAATATATGCGGGGACAGTACAGAGACCTTTCTAATGATCTTTTTACTCTTAGACCTGTGACGGGGACAAGGGGGCATCCTCTACGTCTGGAGGAAAGAAGGTTTTAGCATACTCACAGACGCGGATTCTTTACTGTAAGAGCAGTGAGACTATGGAACTCTCTGCCATATGATGTTGTAATGAGTGATTCCCTACTAACATGTAAGAAGGGACTGGATGCCTTTCTTGGAAAGTATAATATTACAGGGTATATACACTAGTCTCCTTAATATTGCGTTGATCCAGGGAGCTAGTCTGACTGCCGTATGTGGAGTCGGGAAGGAATTTTTTTCCCCAATGTGAAGCTTACTGTTTGCCACATGGGGTTTTTTTGCCTTCCTCTGGATCAACATGTTAGGGCAAGTTAGGATAGGATATGGGGTGAACTAGATGGACTTAAAGTCTCCCTTCAACCTTAATAACTATGTTACTTTCCGAACACACTGTATACATGGCGTCTCCCCCCTCTATATACGGCGTCTCCCCCCTCTATATACGGCGTCTCCCCCCCTCTATATATGGCGTCTCCCCCCCTCTATATTCAGTGTCGCCCCCCTCTATATTCAGTGTCTTTCCCTCCATATTCAGTGTCGCCCCCTCTATATTCAGTGTCGCCCCCTCTATATTCAGTGTCGCCCCCTCTATATTGAGTGTCTTTCCCTCTATATTCAGTGTCTCTCCCTCTATATTCAGGGTCTCCCCCCTCTATATTCAGGGTCTCCCCCCTCTATATTCAGTGTAGCCCCCCTCTATATTCAGTGTCGCCCCCCTCTATATTCAGTGTCTTTCCCTCCATATTCAGTGTCGCCCCCTCTATATTCAGTGTCTCTCCCTCTATATTCAGGGTCTTTCCCTCTATATTCAGTGTCTCTCCCTCTATATACAGGGTCTCCCCCTCTATATTCAGGATCTCCCCCTCTATATTCAGGGTCTCTCCCTCTATATTCAGGGTCTCTCCCTCTATATTCAGTGTCTCTCCCTCTATATTCAGTGTCTCTCCCTCTATATTCAGTGTCTCTCCCTCTATATTCAGGGTCTCCCCCTCTATATTCAGGGTCTTTCCCTCTATATTCAGGGTCTCCCCCTCTATATTCAGTGTCTCTCCCTCTATATTCAGTGTCTCTCCATCTATATTCAGTGTCTCTCCCTCTATATTCAGAGTCTTTCCCTCTATATTCAGAGTCTTTCCCTCTATATTCAGTGTCTCTCCCTCTATATTCAGTGTCTCTCCCTCTATATTCAGTGTCTCTCCCTCTATATTCAGTGTCTCTCCCTCTATATTCAGGATCTCCCCCTCTATATTCAGGGTCTCCCCCTCTACATTCAGGGTCTTTCCCTCTATATTCAGGGTCTCCCCCTCTATATTCAGTGTCTCTCCCTCTATATTCAGTGTCTCTCCCTCTATATTCAGGGTCTTCCCCTCTATATTCAGGGTCTTTCCCTCTATATTCAGTGTCTCTCCCTCTATATTCAGTGTCTCCCCCTCTATATTCAGGGTCTCTCCCTCTATATTCAGGGTCTCTCCCTCTATATTCAGGGTCTCCCCCTCTATATTCAGGGTCTCCCCCTCTATATTCAGGGTCTCCCCCTCTATATTCAGAGTCTCCCCCTCTATATTCAGAGTCTCCCCCTCTATATTCAGTGTCTCTCCCTCTATATTCAGTGTCTCTCCCTCTATATTCAGGGTCTCCCCCTCTATATTCAGGGTCTCCCCCTCTATATTCAGGGTCTTTCCCTCTATATTCAGGGTCTCCCCCTCTATATTCAGGGTCTTTCCCTCTATATTCAGTGTCTCTCCCTCTATATTCAGTGTCTCTCCCTCTATATTCAGGGTCTCCCCCTCTATATTCAGGGTCTCCCCCTCTATATTCAGGGTCTTTCCCTCTATATTCAGGGTCTCCACCTCTATATTCAGTGTCTCTCCCTCTATATTCAGTGTCTCTCCCTCTATATTCAGGGTCTCTCCCTCTATATTCAGGGTCTCTCCCTCTATATTCAGTGTCTCTCCCTCTATATTCAGTGTCTCTCCCTCTATATACAGTGTCTCCCCCTCTATATTCAGGGTCTCTCCCTCTATATTCAGTGTCTCTCCCTCTATATTCAGTGTCTCTCCCTCTATATTCAGGATCTCCCCCTCTATATTCAGGGTCTCCCCCTCTATATTCAGGGTCTCCCCCTCTATATTCAGGGTCTTTCCCTCTATATTCAGTGTCTCTCCCTCTATATTCAGTGTCTCTCCCTCTATATTCAGTGTCTTTCCCTCTATATTCAGGGTCTCCCCCTCTATATTCAGGGTCTTTCCCTCTATATTCAGTGTCTCTCCCTCTATATTCAGTGTCTCTCCCTCTATATTCAGGGTCTCCCCCTCTATATTCAGAGTCTTTCCCTCTATATTCAGTGTCTCTCCCTCTATATTCAGGGTCTCTCCCTCTATATTCAGTGTCTCTCCCTCTATATTCAGTGTCTCTCCCTCTATATCCAGGGTCTCTCCCTCTATATTCAGGGTCTCCCCCTCTATATTCAGGGTCTCCCCCTCTATATTCAGTGTCTCTCCCTCTATATTCAGGGTCTCTCCCTCTATATTCAGTGTCTCTCCCTCTATATTCAGGGTCTTTCCCTCTATATTCAGTGTCTCTCCCTCTATATTCAGTGTCTCTCCCTCTATATTCAGTGTCTCCCCCTCTATATTCAGTGTCTCCCCCTCTATATTCAGTGTCTCTCCCTCTATATTCAGGGTCTTTCCCTCTATATTCAGTGTCTCCCCCTCTATATTCAGTGTCTCCCCCTCTATATTCAGTGTCTCTCCCTCTATATTCAGGGTCTTTCCCTCTATATTCAGGGTCTCCCCCTCTATATTCAGTGTCTCCCCCTCTATATTCAGTGTCTCTCACTCTATATTCAGTGTCTCTCCCTCTATATTCAGTGTCTCCCCCTCTATATTCAGTGTCTCTCACTCTATATTCAGGGTCTCCCCCTCTATATTCAGAGTCTCCCCCTCTATATTCAGTGTCTCTCCCTCTATATTCAGTGTCTCTCCCTCTATATTCAGGGTCTCCCCCTCTATATTCAGTGTCTCTCCCTCTATATTCAGGGTCTCTCCCTCTATATTCAGGGTCTCCCCCTCTATATTCAGGGTCTCCCCCTCTATATTCAGTGTCTCTCCCTCTATATTCAGTGTCTCTCCCTCTATATTCAGGGTCTCCCCCTCTATATTCAGGGTCTCCCCCTCTATATTCAGGGTCTTTCCCTCTATATTCAGTGTCTCTCCCTCTATATTCAGTGTCTCTCCCTCTATATTCAGTGTCTCTCCCTCTATATTCAGGGTCTCCCCCTCTATATTCAGGGTCTCCCCCTCTATATTCAGTGTCTCTCCCTCTATATTCAGTGTCTCTCCCTCTATATTCAGGGTCTCCCCCTCTATATTCAGGGTCTCCCCCTCTATATTCAGGGTCTTTCCCTCTATATTCAGTGTCTCTCCCTCTATATTCAGTGTCTCTCCCTCTATATTCAGGGTCTCTCCCTCTATATTCAGGGTCTCCCCCTCTATATTCAGGGTCTCCCCCTCTATATTCAGTGTCTCTCCCTCTATATTCAGTGTCTCTCCCTCTATATTCAGGGTCTCCCCCTCTATATTCAGGGTCTCCCCCTCTATATTCAGGGTCTTTCCCTCTATATTCAGGGTCTCCCCCTCTATATTCAGTGTCTCTCCCTCTATATTCAGGGTCTCTCCCTCTATATTCAGGGTCTCCCCCTCTATATTCAGGGTCTCCCCCTCTATATTCAGTGTCTCTCCCTCTATATTCAGTGTCTCTCCCTCTATATTCAGGGTCTCCCCCTCTATATTCAGGGTCTCCCCCTCTATATTCAGGGTCTTTCCCTCTATATTCAGTGTCTCTCCCTCTATATTCAGTGTCTCTCCCTCTATATTCAGGGTCTCTCCCTCTATATTCAGGGTCTCCCCCTCTATATTCAGGGTCTCCCCCTCTATATTCAGTGTCTCTCCCTCTATATTCAGTGTCTCTCCCTCTATATTCAGGGTCTCCCCCTCTATATTCAGGGTCTCCCCCTCTATATTCAGGGTCTTTCCCTCTATATTCAGTGTCTCTCCCTCTATATTCAGTGTCTCTCCCTCTATATTCAGTGTCTCTCCCTCTATATTCAGGGTCTCTCCCTCTATATTCAGGGTCTCTCCCTCTATATTCAGGGTCTCTCCCTCTATATTCAGTGTCTCTCCCTCTATATTCAGTGTCTCTCCCTCTATATTCAGGGTCTTTCCCTCTATATTCAGTGTCTCTCCCTCTATATTCAGTGTCTCTCCCTCTATATTCAGTGTCTTTCCCTCTATATTCAGTGTCTCTCCCTCTATATTCAGTGTCTCCCCCTCTATATTCAGTGTCTCTCCCTCTATATTCAGGGTCTTTCCCTCTATATTCAGTGTCTCTCCCTCTATATTCAGTGTCTCCCCCTCTATATTCAGTGTCTCTCCCTCTATATTCAGGGTCTTTCCCTCTATATTCAGGGTCTCCCCCTCTATATTCAGTGTCTCCCCCTCTATATTCAGTGTCTCCCCCTCTATATTCAGTGTCTCTCCCTCTATATTCAGGGTCTTTCCCTCTATATTCAGGGTCTCTCCCTCTATATTCAGTGTCTCCCCCTCTATATTCAGTGTCTCTCACTCTATATTCAGGGTCTCCCCCTCTATATTCAGAGTCTCCCCCTCTATATTCAGTGTCTCTCCCTCTATATTCAGTGTCTCTCCCTCTATATTCAGGGTCTCCCCCTCTATATTCAGGGTCTTTCCCTCTATATTCAGTGTCTCTCCCTCTATATTCAGTGTCTCTCCCTCTATATTCAGTGTCTTTCCCTCTATATTCAGTGTCTCTCCCTCTATATTCAGTGTCTCCCCCTCTATATTCAGTGTCTCCCCCTCTATATTCAGGGTCTTTCCCTCTATATTCAGTGTCTCTCCCTCTATATTCAGTGTCTCCCCCTCTATATTCAGTGTCTCTCCCTCTATATTCAGGGTCTTTCCCTCTATATTCAGGGTCTCCCCCTCTATATTCAGTGTCTCCCCCTCTATATTCAGTGTCTCCCCCTCTATATTCAGTGTCTCTCCCTCTATATTCAGGGTCTTTCCCTCTATATTCAGGGTCTCTCCCTCTATATTCAGTGTCTCCCCCTCTATATTCAGTGTCTCTCACTCTATATTCAGGGTCTCCCCCTCTATATTCAGAGTCTCCCCCTCTATATTCAGTGTCTCTCCCTCTATATTCAGTGTCTCTCCCTCTATATTCAGGGTCTCCCCCTCTATATTCAGTGTCTCTCCCTCTATATTCAGGGTCTCTCCCTCTATATTCAGGGTCTCCCCCTCTATATTCAGGGTCTCCCCCTCTATATTAAGTGTCTCTCCCTCTATATTCAGTGTCTCTCCCTCTATATTCAGGGTCTCCCCCTCTATATTCAGGGTCTCCCCCTCTATATTCAGGGTCTTTCCCTCTATATTCAGTGTCTCTCCCTCTATATTCAGTGTCTCTCCCTCTATATTCAGGGTCTCCCCCTCTATATTCAGGGTCTCCCCCTCTATATTCAGGGTCTCCCCCTCTATATTCAGTGTCTCTCCCTCTATATTCAGTGTCTCTCCCTCTATATTCAGGGTCTCCCCCTCTATATTCAGGGTCTCCCCCTCTATATTCAGGGTCTTTCCCTCTATATTCAGTGTCTCTCCCTCTATATTCAGTGTCTCTCCCTCTATATTCAGGGTCTCTCCCTCTATATTCAGGGTCTCCCCCTCTATATTCAGGGTCTCCCCCTCTATATTCAGTGTCTCTCCCTCTATATTCAGTGTCTCTCCCTCTATATTCAGGGTCTCCCCCTCTATATTCAGGGTCTCCCCCTCTATATTCAGGGTCTTTCCCTCTATATTCAGGGTCTCCCCCTCTATATTCAGTGTCTCTCCCTCTATATTCAGGGTCTCTCCCTCTATATTCAGGGTCTCCCCCTCTATATTCAGGGTCTCCCCCTCTATATTCAGTGTCTCTCCCTCTATATTCAGTGTCTCTCCCTCTATATTCAGGGTCTCCCCCTCTATATTCAGGGTCTCCCCCTCTATATTCAGGGTCTTTCCCTCTATATTCAGTGTCTCTCCCTCTATATTCAGTGTCTCTCCCTCTATATTCAGGGTCTCTCCCTCTATATTCAGGGTCTCCCCCTCTATATTCAGGGTCTCCCCCTCTATATTCAGTGTCTCTCCCTCTATATTCAGTGTCTCTCCCTCTATATTCAGGGTCTCCCCCTCTATATTCAGGGTCTCCCCCTCTATATTCAGGGTCTTTCCCTCTATATTCAGTGTCTCTCCCTCTATATTCAGTGTCTCTCCCTCTATATTCAGTGTCTCTCCCTCTATATTCAGGGTCTCTCCCTCTATATTCAGGGTCTCTCCCTCTATATTCAGGGTCTCTCCCTCTATATTCAGTGTCTCTCCCTCTATATTCAGTGTCTCTCCCTCTATATTCAGGGTCTTTCCCTCTATATTCAGGGTCTTTCCCTCTATATTCAGGGTCTTTCCCTCTATATTCAGGGTCTCTCCCTCTATATTCAGGGTCTTTCCCTCTATATTCAGTGTCTCCCCCTGTATATTCAGTGTCTCTCCCTCTATATTCAGTGTCTCTCCCTCTATATTCAGTGTCTCTCCCTCTATATTCAGGGTCTCTCCCTCTATATTCAGGGTCTTTCCCTCTATATTCAGTGTCTCTCCCTCTATATTCAGGGTCTTTCCCTCTATATTCAGGGTCTCTCCCTCTATATTCAGGGTCTTTCCCTCTATATTCAGTGTCTCTCCCTCTATATTCAGGGTCTCTCCCTCTATATTCAGGGTCTCTCCCTCTATATTCAGGGTCTCTCCCTCTATATTCAGTGTCTCTCCCTCTATATTCAGGGTCTTTCCCTCTATATTCAGTGTCTCCCCCTGTATATTCAGTGTCTCCCCCTCTATATTCAGTGTCTCTCCCTCTATATTCAGTGTCTCTCCCTCTATATTCAGTGTCTCTCCCTCTATATTCAGGGTCTTTCCCTCTATATTCAGGGTCTTTCCATCTATATTGAGGGTCTCCCCCTCTATATTCAGGGTCTTTCCCTCTATATTCAGGGTCTTTCCCTCTATATTCAGGGTCTTTCCATCTATATTCAGGGTCTTTCCCTCTATATTCAGTGTCTCCCCCTGTATATTCAGTGTCTCCCCCTCTATATTCAGTGTCTCTCCCTCTATATTCAGTGTCTCTCCCTCTATATTCAGTGTCTCTCCCTCTATATTCAGGGTCTTTCCATCTATATTCAGGGTCTTTCCATCTATATTCAGGGTCTTTCCCTCTATATTCAGGGTCTTTCCCTCTATATTCAGGGTCTTTCCCTCTATATTCAGGGTCTCTCCCTCTATATTCAGGGTCTTTCCCTCTATATTCAGTGTCTCCCCCTGTATATTCAGTGTCTCCCCCTGTATATTCAGTGTCTCTCCCTCTATATTCAGTGTCTTTCCCTCTATATTCAGGGTCTCTCCCTCTATATTCAGTGTCTCTCCCTCTATATTCAGGGTCTCTCCCTCTATATTCAGGGTCTTTCCCTCTATATTCAGTGTCTCCCCCTGTATATTCAGTGTCTCTCCCTCTATATTCAGTGTCTCTCCCTCTATATTCAGTGTCTTTCCCTCTATATTCAGGGTCTCTCCCTCTATATTCAGTGTCTCTCCCTCTATATTCAGGGTCTCTCCCTCTATATTCAGGGTCTTTCCCTCTATATTCAGTGTCTCTCCCTCTATATTCAGGGTCTCTCCCTCTATATTCAGTGTCTTTCCCTCTATATTCAGTGTCTTTCCCTCTATATTCAGTGTCTCTCCCTCTATATTCAGGGTCTCTCCCTCTATATTCAGGGTCTCTCCCTCTATATTCAGGGTCTCTCCCTCTATATTCAGGGTCTCTCCCTCTATATTCAGGGTCTTTCCATCTATATTCAGGGTCTTTCCATCTATATTCAGGGTCTTTCCCTCTATATTCAGTGTCTCCCCCTGTATATTCAGTGTCTCCCCCTCTATATTCAGTGTCTCTCCCTCTATATTCAGTGTCTCTCCCTCTATATTCAGGGTCTTTCCATCTATATTCAGGGTCTTTCCATCTATATTCAGGGTCTTTTCCTCTATATTCAGGGTCTTTCCCTCTATATTCAGGGTCTTTCCCTCTATATTCAGGGTCTCTCCCTCTATATTCAGGGTCTTTCCCTCTATATTCAGTGTCTCCCCCTGTATATTCAGTGTCTCTCCCTCTATATTCAGTGTCTCTCCCTCTATATTCAGGGTCTCTCCCTCTATATTCAGGGTCTCTCCCTCTATATTCAGGGTCTTTCCCTCTATATTCAGTGTCTCTCCCTCTATATTCAGGGTCTTTCCCTCTATATTCAGTGTCTCTCCCTCTATATTCAGGGTCTCTCCCTCTATATTCAGGGTCTCTCCCTCTATATTCAGGGTCTCTCCCTCTATATTCAGTGTCTCTCCCTCTATATTCAGTGTCTCTCCCTCTATATTCAGAGTCTCCCCCTCTATATTCAGTGTCTCCCCCTCTATATTCAGTGTCTCTCCCTCTATATTCAGTGTCTCTCCCTCTATATTCAGTGTCTCTCCCTCTATATTCAGTGTCTCCCCCTCTATATTCAGTGTCTCTCCCTCTATATTCAGTGTCTCTCCCTCTATATTCAGGGTCTTTCCATCTATATTCAGTGTCTCTCCCTCTATATTCAGTGTCTCTCCCTCTATATTCAGTGTCTCTCCCTCTATATTCAGTGTCTCCCCCTCTATATTCAGTGTCTCTCCCTCTATATTCAGTGTCTTTCCCTCTATATTCAGGGTCTTTCCCTCTATATTCAGGGTCTCTCCCTCTATATTCAGGGTCTTTCCCTCTATATTCAGTGTCTCCCCCTGTATATTCAGTGTCTCTCCCTCTATATTCAGTGTCTCTCCCTCTATATTCAGTGTCTCTCCCTCTATATTCAGGGTCTTTCCCTCTATATTCAGGGTCTCTCCCTCTATATTCAGGGTCTTTCCCTCTATATTCAGTGTCGCCCCCTCTATATTGAGTGTCTTTCCCTCTATATTCAGGGTCTCTCCCTCTATATTCAGTGTCTCTCCCTCTATATTCAGGGTCTCTCCCTCTATATTCAGGGTCTCTCCCTCTATATTCAGGGTCTTTCCCTCTATATTCAGGGTCTTTCCCTCTATATTCAGGGTCTCCCCCTCTATATTCAGTGTCTCCCCCTCTATATTCAGTGTCTCTCCCTCTATAGTCAGTGTCTCCCCATCTATATTCAGTGTCTCTCCCTCTATATTCAGTGTCTCTCCCTCTATATTCAGTGTCTCTCCCTCTATATTCAGGGTCTCTCCCTCTATATTCAGTGTCTCTCCCTCTATATTCAGGATCTCCCCCTCTATATTCAGGATCTCCCCCTCTATATTCAGGATCTCCCCCTCTATATTCAGGATCTCCCCCTCTATATTCAGGATCTCCCCCTCTATATTCAGTGTCTCCCCCTCTATATTCAGGGTCTCCCCCTCTATATTCAGGGACTCCCCCTCTATATTCAGGGTCTCTCCCTCTATATTCAGGGTCTCTCCCTCTATATTCAGTGTCTCTACCTCTATATTCAGGGTCTCTACCTCTATATTCAGGGTCTCTCCCTCTATATTCAGGGTCTCTCCCTCTATATTCAGGGTCTCTCCCTCTATATTCAGGATCTCCCCCTCTATATTCAGGATCTCCCCCTCTATATTCAGTGTCTCTCCCTCTATATTCAGGGTCTCTCCCTCTATATTCAGGGTCTCTCCCTCTATATTCAGTGTCTCTCCCTCTATATTCAGTGTCTCTCACTCTATATTCAGGGTCTCTCCCTCTATATTCAGGGTCTCACTCTATATTCAGTGTCTCTCCCTCTATATTCAGGGTCTCTCCCTCTATATTCAGGGTCTCTCCCTCTATATTCAGGGTCTCTCCCTCTATATTCAGTGACTCTACCTCTATATTCAGGGTCTCTCCCTCTATATTCAGGGTCTCTCCCTCTATATTCAGGGTCTCTCCCTCTATATTCAGGGTCTCTCCCTCTATATTCAGGGTCTCCCCCTCTATATTCAGGGTCTCCCCCTGTATATTCAGTGTCTCACTCTATATTCAGTGTCTCTCCCTCTATATTCAGTGTCTCTCCCTCTATATTCAGTGTCTCCCCCTCTATATTCAGTGTCTCTCCCTCTATATTCAGGGTCTTTCCCTCTATATTCAGGGTCTTTCCCTCTATATTCAGTGTCTCTCCCTCTATATTCAGTGTCTCTCCCTCTATATTCAGTGTCTCTCCCTCTATATTCAGTGTCTCTCCCTCTATATTCAGGGTCTTTCCCTCTATATTCAGTGTCTCCCCCTGTATATTCAGTGTCTCTCCCTCTATATTCAGTGTCTCTCCCTCTATATTCAGTGTCTCTCCCTCTATATTCAGTGTCTCTCCCTCTATATTCAGGGTCTCTCCCTCTATATTCAGGGTCTTTCCCTCTATATTCAGTGTCTCCCCCTCTATATTCAGTGTCTCTCCCTCTATATTCAGTGTCTCTCCCTCTATATTCAGTGTCTCCCCCTGTATATTCAGTGTCTCTCCCTCTATATTCAGTGTCTCTCCCTCTATATTCAGTGTCTCTCCCTCTATATTCAGGGTCTTTCCCTCTATATTCAGGGTCTCCCCCTGTATATTCAGTGTCTCTCCCTCTATATTCAGGGTCTTTCCCTCTATATTCAGGGTCTCTCCCTCTATATTCAGTGTCTCTCCCTCTATATTCAGTGTCTCCCCCTCTATATTCAGTGTCTCTCCCTCTATATTCAGTGTCTCTCCCTCTATATTCAGGGTCTCTCCCTCTATATTCAGGGTCTCCCCCTCTATATTCAGGGTCTCTCCCTCTATATTCAGTGTCTCTCCCTCTATATTCAGTGTCTCTCCCTCTATATTCAGGGTCTCCCCCTCTATATTCAGGGTCTCTCCCTCTATATTCAGTGTCTCTCCCTCTATATTCAGTGTCTCTCCCTCTATATTCAGTGTCTCTCCCTCTATATTCAGGGTCTCTCCCTCTATATTCAGGGTCTCTCCCTCTATATTCAGGGTCTCTCCCTCTATATTCAGTGTCTCTCCCTCTATATTCAGTGTCTCTCCCTCTATATTCAGTGTCTCTCCCTCTATATTCAGGGTCTTTCCATCTATATTCAGTGTCTCTCCCTCTATATTCAGTGTCTCTCCCTCTATATTCAGTGTCTCTCCCTCTATATTCAGTGTCTTTCCCTCTATATTCAGGGTCTTTCCCTCTATATTCAGGGTCTCTCCCTCTATATTCAGAGTCTTTCCCTCTATATTCAGGGTCTTTCCCTCTATATTCAGGGTCTCTCCCTCTATATTCAGGGTCTCTCCCTCTATATTCAGTGTCTCTCCCTCTATATTCAGTGTCTCTCCCTCTATATTCAGTGTCTCTCCCTCTATATTCAGTGTCTCTCCCTCTATATTCAGTGTCTCTCCCTCTATATTCAGGGTCTTTCCATCTATATTCAGTGTCTCTCCCTCTATATTCAGTGTCTCCCCCTCTATATTCAGTGTCTCTCCCTCTATATTCAGTGTCTTTCCCTCTATATTCAGGGTCTTTCCCTCTATATTCAGGGTCTCTCCCTCTATATTCAGGGTCTTTCCCTCTATATTCAGTGTCTCCCCCTCTATATTCAGTGTCTCCCCCTCTATATTCAGTGTCTCTCCCTCTATATTCAGGGTCTTTCCCTCTATATTCAGGGTCTCTCCCTCTATATTCAGGGTCTTTCCCTCTATATTCAGTGTCTCTCCCTCTATATTCAGTGTCTCTCCCTCTATATTCAGTGTCTCCCCCTCTATATTCAGTGTCTCTCCCTCTATATTCAGGGTCTTTCCCTCTATATTCAGGGTCTTTCCCTCTATATTCAGGGTCTCTCCCTCTATATTCAGGGTCTTTCCCTGTATATTCAGTGTCTCCCCCTCTATATTCAGTGTCTCCCCCTCTATATTCAGTGTCTCTCCCTCTATATTCAGTGTCTCCCCCTCTATATTCAGTGTCTCCCCCTCTATATTCAGTGTCTCTCCCTCTATATTCAGTGTCTCCCCCTCTATATTCAGTGTCTCTCCCTCTATATTCAGTGTCTCTCCCTCTATATTCAGGGTCTCTCCCTCTATATTCAGGGTCTCTCCCTCTATATTCAGGGTCTCTCCCTCTATATTCAGGGTCTCTCCCTCTATATTCAGGGTCTCTCCCTCTATATTCAGTGACTCTACCTCTATATTCAGTGTCTCTCCCTCTATATTCAGGGTCTCTCCCTCTATATTCAGGGTCTCTCCCTCTATATTCAGGGTCTCTCCCTCTATATTCAGGGTCTCCCCCTCTATATTCAGGGTCTCTCCCTCTATATTCAGTGACTCTACCTCTATATTCAGGGTCTTTCCCTCTATATTCAGTGTCTCTCCCTCTATATTCAGTGTCTCTCCCTCTATATTCAGTGTCTCTCCCTCTATATTCAGTGTCTCTCCCTCTATATTCAGTGTCTCCCCCTCTATATTCAGTGTCTCTCCCTCTATATTCAGTGTCTCCCCCTCTATATTCAGTGTCTCCCCCTGTATATTCAGTGTCTCTCCCTCTATATTCAGTGTCTCTCCCTCTATATTCAGTGTCTCTCCCTCTATATTCAGGGTCTTTCCCTCTATATTCAGGATCTCCCCCTCTATATTCAGTGTCTCCCCCTCTATATTCAGTGTCTCTCCCTCTATATTCAGTGTCTCTCCCTCTATATTCAGTGTCTCCCCCTCTATATTCAGTGTCTCTCCCTCTATATTCAGTGTCTCTCCCTCTATATTCAGGGTCTCTCCCTCTATATTCAGGGTCTCTCCCTCTATATTCAGTGTCTCTCCCTCTATATTCAGTGTCTCTCCCTCTATATTCAGTGTCTCTCCCTCTATATTCAGTGTCTCTCCCTCTATATTCAGTGTCTCCCCCTCTATATTCAGTGTCTCTCCCTCTATATTCAGTGTCTCCCCCTCTATATTCAGTGTCTCTCCCTCTATATTCAGTGTCTCTCCCTCTATATTCAGGGTCTCTCCCTCTATATTCAGGGTCTCCCCCTCTATATTCAGTGTCTCTCCCTCTATATTCAGGGTCTCCCCCTCTATATTCAGGGTCTCTCCCTCTATATTCAGGGTCTCTCCCTCTATATTCAGGGTCTTTCCCTCTATATTCAGTGTCTCCCCCTGTATATTCAGTGTCTCTCCCTCTATATTCAGTGTCTCTCCCTCTATATTCAGTGTCTCTCCCTCTATATTCAGTGTCTCTCCCTCTATATTCAGGGTCTTTCCCTCTATATTCAGGGTCTCCCCCTGTATATTCAGTGTCTCTCCCTCTATATTCAGGGTCTCTCCCTCTATATTCAGTGTCTCTCCCTCTATATTCAGTGTCTCCCCCTCTATATTCAGGGTCTCCCCCTGTATATTCAGTGTCTCTCCCTCTATATTCAGGGTCTCTCCCTCTATATTCAGTGTCTCTCCCTCTATATTCAGTGTCTCCCCCTCTATATTCAGTGTCTCTCCCTCTATATTCAGTGTCTCTCCCTCTATATTCAGGGTCTCCCCCTCTATATTCAGGGTCTCTCCCTCTATATTCAGGGTCTCTCCCTCTATATTCAGTGTCTCTCCCTCTATATTCAGGGTCTTTCCCTCTATATTCAGGGTCTTTCCCTCTATATTCAGGGTCTCCCCCTGTATATTCAGTGTCTCTCCCTCTATATTCAGTGTCTCTCCCTCTATATTCAGTGTCTCTCCCTCTATATTCAGTGTCTCCCCCTCTATATTCAGGGTCTCCCCCTGTATATTCAGTGTCTCTCCCTCTATATTCAGGGTCTCTCCCTCTATATTCAGTGTCTCTCCCTCTATATTCAGTGTCTCCCCCTCTATATTCAGTGTCTCTCCCTCTATATTCAGTGTCTCTCCCTCTATATTCAGGGTCTCCCCCTCTATATTCAGGGTCTCTCCCTCTATATTCAGGGTCTCTCCCTCTATATTCAGTGTCTCTCCCTCTATATTCAGTGTCTCTCCCTCTATATTCAGTGTCTCCCCCTCTATATTCAGTGTCTCTCCCTCTATATTCAGTGTCTCTCCCTCTATATTCAGGGTCTCCCCCTCTATATTCAGGGTCTCTCCCTCTATATTCAGGGTCTCTCCCTCTATATTCAGTGTCTCTCCCTCTATATTCAGGGTCTCTCCCTCTATATTCAGGGTCTCTCCCTCTATATTCAGGGTCTCTCCCTCTATATTCAGGGTCTCTCCCTCTATATTCAGTGTCTCCCCCTCTATATTCAGTGTCTCCCCCTCTATATTCAGTGTCTCCCCCTGTATATTCAGTGTCTCTCCCTCTATATTCAGGGTCTCTCCCTCTATATTCAGGGTCTCCCCCTCTATATTCAGTGTCTCCCCCTCTATATTCAGTGTCTCCCCCTCTATATTCAGTGTCTCTCCCTCTATATTCAGGGTCTTTCCATCTATATTCAGTGTCTTTCCCTCTATATTCAGGGTCTCTCCCTCTATATTCAGTGTCTCCCCCTCTATATTCAGTGTCTTTCCCTCTATATTCAGGGTCTTTCCATCTATATTCAGTGTCTCTCCCTCTATATTCAGTGTCTCCCCCTCTATATTCAGTGTCTCCCCCTGTATATTCAGTGTCTCTCCCTCTATATTCAGGGTCTCTCCCTCTATATTCAGTGTCTCTCCCTCTATATTCAGTGTCTCTCCCTCTATATTCAGGGTCTCTCCCTCTATATTCAGTGTCTCTCCCTCTATATTCAGTGTCTCTCCCTCTATATTCAGTGTCTCCCCCTCTATATTCAGTGTCTCCCCCTCTATATTCAGTGTCTCCCCCTGTATATTCAGTGTCTCTCCCTCTATATTCAGGGTCTCTCCCTCTATATTCAGGGTCTCCCCCTCTATATTCAGTGTCTCCCCCTCTATATTCAGTGTCTCTCCCTCTATATTCAGTGTCTCTCCCTCTATATTCAGGGTCTTTCCATCTATATTCAGTGTCTCTCCCTCTATATTCAGTGTCTCCCCCTCTATATTCAGTGTCTCCCCCTCTATATTCAGTGTCTCTCCCTCTATATTCAGTGTCTCTCCCTCTATATTCAGGGTCTTTCCCTCTATATTCAGTGTCTCCCCCTCTATATTCAGTGTCTCTCCCTCTATATTCAGTGTCTTTCCCTCTATATTCAGGGTCTTTCCCTCTATATTCAGTGTCTCTCCCTCTATATTCAGTGTCTCTCCCTCTATATTCAGGGTCTTTCCCTCAATATTCAGTGTCTCTCCCTCTATATTCAGGGTCTCTCCCTCTATATTCAGTGTCTCTCCCTCTATATTCAGTGTCTCCCCCTCTATATTCAGTGTCTCCCCCTCTATATTCAGGGTCTCTCCCTCTATATTCAGGGTCTCCCCCTCTATATTCAGTGTCTCTCCCTCTATATTCAGGGTCTCTCCCTCTATATTCAGGGTCTTTCCCTCTATATTCAGGGTCTTTCCCTCTATATTCAGGGTCTCTCCCTCTATATTCAGGGTCTCTCCCTCTATATTCAGTGTCGCCCCCCTCTATATTCAGTGTCTCCCCCTCTATATTCAGTGTCTCTCCCTCTATATTCAGGGTCTTTCCCTCTATATTCAGGGTCTTTCCATCTATATTCAGTGTCTCCCCCTCTATATTCAGTGTC
The DNA here is from genome assembly GCF_039654945.1 of Dendrobates tinctorius. NCBI lineage: Eukaryota > Metazoa > Chordata > Amphibia > Anura > Dendrobatidae > Dendrobates > Dendrobates tinctorius. The sequence goes on from NW_027361942.1 coordinate 351,097, forward strand.
TCCCCCTCTATATTCAGTGTCTCTCCCTCTATATTCAGTGTCTCCCCCTCTATATTCAGTGTCTCTCCCTCTATATTCAGTGTCTCCCCCTCTATATTCAGGGTCTTTCCCTCTATATTCAGGGTCTTTCCATCTATATTCAGTGTCTCCCCCTGTATATTCAGTGTCTCCCCCTCTATATTCAGTGTCTCTCCCTCTATATTCAGTGTCTCCCCCTCTATATTCAGTGTCTCTCCCTCTATATTCAGTGTCTCCCCCTCTATATTCAGTGTCTCCCCCTCTATATTCAGTGTCTCTCCCTCTATATTCAGGGTCTTTCCATCTATATTCAGTGTCTCCCCCTGTATATTCAGTGTCTCCCCCTCTATATTCAGTGTCTCTCCCTCTATATTCAGTGTCTCCCCCTCTATATTCAGTGTCTCTCCCTCTATATTCAGTGTCTCTCCCTCTATATTCAGGGTCTTTCCCTCTATATTCAGTGTCTCCCCCCTCTATATTCAGGGTCTTTCCCTCTATATTCAGTGTCTCCCCCTCTATATTCAGTGTCTCTCCCTCTACATTCAGTGTCTCTCCCTCTATATTCAGGGTCTTTCCCTCTATATTCAGGGTCTCTCCCTCTATATTCAGGGTCTCTCCCTCTATATTCAGGGTCTTTCCCTCTATATTCAGGGTCTCCCCCTCTATATTCAGGGTCTCTCCCTCTATATTCAGGGTCTTTCCCTCTATATTCAGTGTCTCCCCCCTCTATATTCAGGGTCTTTCCCTCTATATTCAGTGTCTCCCCCTCTATATTCAGTGTCTCTCCCTCTATATTCAGGGTCTCTCCCTCTATATTCAGGGTCTTTCCCTCTATATTCAGGGTCTTTCCATCTATATTCAGTGTCTCCCCCTCTATATTCAGTGTCTCTCCCTCTATATTCAGTGTCTCCCCCTCTATATTCAGGGTCTCTCCCTCTATATTCAGGGTCTTTCCCTCTATATTCAGTGTCTCCCCCCTCTATATTCAGGGTCTTTCCCTCTATATTCAGTGTCTCCCCCTCTATATTCAGTGTCTCTCCCTCTACATTCAGTGTCTCTCCCCTCTATATTCAGGGTCTCCCCCTCTATATTCAGTGTCTCTCCCTCTATATTCAGGGTCTCCCCCTCTATATTCAGGATCTCTCCCTCTATATTCAGGGTCTCTCCCTCTATATTCAGGGTCTCTCCCTCTATAATCAGGGTCTCTCCCTCTATATTCAGGGTCTCTCCCTCTATATTCAGTGTCTCCCCCCTCTATATTCAGGGTCTCTCCCTCTATATTCAGGGTCTCTCCCTCTATATTCAGGGTCTCTCCCTCTATATTCAGTGTCTCTCCCTCTATATTCAGTGTCTTTCCCTCTATATTCAGTGTCTCCCCCTCTATATTCAGTGTCTCTCCCTCTATATTCAGGGTCTCCCCCTCTATATTCAGTGTCTCTCCCTCTATATTCAGGGTCTCTCCCTCTATATTCAGTGTCTTTCCCTCTATATTCAGTGTCTCCCCCTCTATATTCAGTGTCTCTCCCTCTATATTCAGGGTCTCCCCCTCTATATTCAGTGTCTCTCCCTCTATATTCAGTGTCTCTCCCTCTATATTCAGTGTCTTTCCCTCTATATTCAGTGTCTCTCCCTCTACATTCAGTGTCTCTCCCCTCTATATTCAGGGTCTCCCCCTCTATATTCAGTGTCTCTCCCTCTATATTCAGGGTCTCCCCCTCTATATTCAGGATCTCTCCCTCTATATTCAGGGTCTCTCCCTCTATATTCAGGGTCTCTCCCTCTATAATCAGGGTCTCTCCCTCTATATTCAGTGTCTCTCCCTCTATATTCAGTGTCTCCCCCCTCTATATTCAGGGTCTCTCCCTCTATATTCAGTGTCTCTCCCTCTATATTCAGGGTCTCTCCCTCTATATTCAGGGTCTCTCCCTCTATATTCAGTGTCTTTCCCTCTATATTCAGTGTCTCCCCCTCTATATTCAGTGTCTCTCCCTCTATATTCAGTGTCTCTCCCTCTATATTCAGGGTCTCCCCCTCTATATTCAGTGTCTCTCCCTCTATATTCAGTGTCTCTCCCTCTATATTCAGTGTCTCTCCCTCTATATTCAGGGTCTCTCCCTCTATATTCAGTGTCTCTCCCTCTATATTCAGTGTCTCCCCCTCTATATTCAGTGTCTCTCCCTCTATATTCAGTGTCTCTCCCTCTATATTCAGGGTCTCTCCCTCTATATTCAGGGTCTCTCCCTCTATATTCAGTGTCTCTCCCTCTATATTCAGTGTCTCCCCCTCTATATTCAGTGTCTCCCCCTCTATATTCAGTGTCTCTCCCTCTATATTCAGTGTCTCCCCCTCTATATTCAGTGTCTCTCCCTCTATATTCAGGGTCTTTCCCTCTATATTCAGTGTCTCTCCCTCTATATTCAGGGTCTTCCCTCTATATTCAGTGTCTCTCCCTCTATATTCAGTGTCTCCCCCTCTATTTTCAGTGTCCTCTCCCTCTATATTCAGGGTCTTTCCCTCTATAATCAGTGTCTCTCCCTCTATATTCAGGGTCTCTCCCTCTATATTCAGTGTCTCTCCCTCTATATTCAGTGTCTCCCCCTCTATATTCAGTGTCTCTCCCTCTATATTCAGTGTCTCTCCCTCTATATTCAGTGTCTCCTCCCTCTATATTCAGGGTCTCTCCCTCTATATTCAGTGTCTCTCCCTCTATATTCAGTGTCTCCCCCTCTATATTCAGTGTCTCCCCCTCTATATTCAGTGTCTCTCCCCTCTATATTCAGTGTCTCCCCCTCTATATTCAGTGTCTCTCCCTCTATATTCAGGGTCTTTCCCTCTATATTCAGTGTCTCTCCCTCTATATTCAGGGTCTCTCCCTCTATATTCAGTGTCTTTCCCTCTATATTCAGGGTCTTCCATCTATATTCAGTGTCTCCCCCTCTATATTCAGTGTCTCTCCCTCTATATTCAGTGTCTCCCCTCTATATTCAGTGTCTCTCCCCTCTATATTCAGGGTCTCTCCCTCTATATTCAGTGTCTCTCCCTCTATATTCAGTGTCTCTCCCCTCTATATTCAGGGTCTTTCCCCTCTATATTCAGGGTCTCCCCCTCTATATTCAGTGTCTCTCCCTCTATATTCAGGGTCTCTTCCCTCTATATTCAGGGTCTTTCCCTCTATATTCAGGGTCTCTCCCTCTATATTCAGGGTCTTTCCCTCTATATTCAGTGTCTCTCCCTCTATATTCAGTGTCTCCCCCTCTATATTCAGGGTCTTCCCTCTATATTCAGTGTCTCCCCTCTATATTCAGTGTCTCTCCCTCTATATTCAGGGTCTTCTCCCTCTATATTCAGGGTCTCTCCCTCTATATTCAGGGTCTCTCCCTCTATATTCAGGGTCTTTCCCTCTATATTCAGTGTCTCTCCCTCTATATTCAGTGTCTCTCCCTCTATATTCAGTGTCTCCCCCTCTATATTCAGGTCTCTCCCTCTATATTCAGTGTCTCCCCCTCTATATTCAGTGTCTCTCCCTCTATATTCAGGTCTCTCCCCTCTATATTCAGTGTCTCCCCCTCTATATTCAGTGTCTCTCCCTCTATATTCAGTGTCTTTCCCTCTATATTCAGGGTCTCTCCCTCTATATTCAGTGTCTTTCCCTCTATATTCAGTGTCTCTCCCTCTATATTCAGGGTCTCTCCCTCTATATTCAGGGTCTTTCCCTCTATATTCAGTGTCTTTCCCTCTATATTCAGTGTCTCTCCCTCTATATTCAGGGTCTTCTCCCTCTATATTCAGTGTCTTTCCCTCTATATTCAGTGTCTCTCCCCTCTATATTCAGTGTCTCTCCCCTCTATATTCAGGGTCTTTCCCCTCTATATTCAGTGTCTTTCCCTCTATATTCAGGGTCTCTCCCTCTATATTCAGGGTCTCTCCCTCTATATTCAGTGTCTTTCCCTCTATATTCAGTGTCTCTCCCTCTATATTCAGGGTCTCTCCCTCTATATTCAGTGTCTTTCCCTCTATATTCAGTGTCTCTCCCTCTATATTCAGTGTCTCTCCCTCTATATTCAGGGTCTTTCCCTCTATATTCAGTGTCTCTCCCTCTATATTCAGGGTCTCTCCCTCTATATTCAGGGTCTCTCCCTCTATATTCAGTGTCTTTCCCTCTATATTCAGTGTCTCTCCCTCTATATTCAGGGTCTCTCCCTCTATATTCAGTGTCTTTCCCCTCTATATTCAGTGTCTCTCCCTCTATATTCAGTGTCTCTCCCTCTATATTCAGGGTCTCTCCCTCTATATTCAGTGTCTTTCCCTCTATATTCAGTGTCTCTCCCTCTATATTCAGGGTCTCTTCCCTCTATATTCAGTGTCTTTCCCTCTATATTCAGTGTCTCTCCCTCTATATTCAGGGTCTCTCCCTCTATATTCAGGGTCTCTCCCTCTATATTCAGTGTCTTTCCCTCTATATTCAGTGTCTCTCCCTCTATATTCAGTGTCTCTCCCTCTATATTCAGGGTCTTTCCCTCTATATTCAGTGTCTTTCCCTCTATATTCAGTGTCTCTCCCTCTATATTCAGGGTCTCTCCCTCTATATTCAGGGTCTTTCCCTCTATATTCAGGGTCTCTCCCTCTATATTCAGTGTCTCTCCCTCTATATTCAGTGTCTCTCCCTCTATATTCAGGGTCTTTCCCTCTATATTCAGTGTCTTTCCCTCTATATTCAGTGTCTCTCCCTCTATATTCAGGGTCTCTCCCTCTATATTCAGGGTCTTTCCCTCTATATTCAGTGTCTCTCCCTCTATATTCAGTGTCTCCCCCTCTATATTCAGTGTCTCTCCCTCTATATTCAGGGTCTTTCCCTCTATATTCAGTGTCTCTCCCTCTATATTCAGGGTCTTTCCCCTCTATATTCAGTGTCTCTCCCTCTATATTCAGGGTCTCTCCCTCTATATTCAGTGTCTCTCCCTCTATATTCAGGATCTCCCCCTCTATATTCAGTGTCTCCCCCCTCTATATTCAGTGTCTTTCCCTCTATATTCAGTGTCTCCCCCTCTATATTCAGTGTCGCCCCCCTCTATATTCAGTGTCGCCCCCCTTTATATTCAGTGTCTCTCCCTCTATATTCAGTGTCTCTCCCTCTATATTCAGTGTCTCTCCCTCTATATTCAGTGTCTCTCCCTCTATATTCAGTGTCGCCCCCTCTATATTCAGTGTCTTTCCCTCCATATTCAGTGTCGCCCCCTCTATATTCAGTGTCGCCCCCTCTATATTCAGTGTCGCCCCCTCTATATTCAGTGTCTTTCCCTCCATATTCAGTGTCGCCCCCTCTATATTCAGTGTCGCCCCCTCTATATTCAGTGTCGCCCCCTCTATATTCAGTGTCGCCCCCTCTATATTCAGTGTCGCCCCCCTCTATATGTTCTATCTTCCTCTATCACACAGACACAGTCTCTCCATTACCTCTCTGCTCCTCCTCCCTCCTCCTCTCAGGTCATGTGACTATCCTGACATCACTTCCTCAATGTATTTTGTATCAGCTTTATTTACAATGAACACAGAACAGTCTGAAGGATCAGCTGTGTACAGAGGAGACTGTGTGTACAGATCCCCCCCAGTGTCACCATCTCCAGTGTACGGTGTATATATATACGTGTGTGTACAGGGCTGTGTGATCCCCCAGTGTCACCATCTCCAATTTACGGTGTATATATACGTGTGTGTACAGAGCTGTGTGATCCCCCAGTGTCACCATCTCCAGTGTACGGTGTATATATACGTGTGTGTACAGAGCTGTGTGATCCCCCAGTGTCACCATCTCCAGTGTACGGTGTATATATATACGTGTGTGTACAGAGCTGTGTGATCCCCCAGTGTCACCATCTCCAGTGTACGGTGTATATATATACGTGTGTGTACAGAGCTGTGTGATCCCCCAGTGTCACCATCTCCAGTGTACGGTGTATATATATACGTGTGTGTACAGAGCTGTGTGATCCCCCAGTGTCACCATCTCCAGTGTACGGTGTATTTATACGTGTGTGTACAGAGCTGTGTGATCCCCCAGTGTCACCATCTCCAGTGTATGGTGTATATATACGTGTGTGTACAGAGCTGTGTGATCCCCCAGTGTCACCATCTCCAGTGTACGGTGTATATATACGTGTGTGTACAGAGCTGTGTGATCCCCCCAGTGTCACCATCTCCAGTGTACGGTGTATATATATACGTGTGTGTACAGAGCTGTGTGATCCCCCAGTGTCACCATCTCCAGTGTACGGTGTATATATATACGTGTGTGTACAGAGCTGTGTGATCCCCCAGTGTCACCATCTCCAGTGTATGGTGTATATATACGTGTGTGTACAGAGCTGTGTGATCCCCCAGTGTCACCATCTCCAGTGTACGGTGTATATATACGTGTGTGTACAGTGCTGTGTGATCCCCCCCAGTGTCACCATCTCCAGTGTACGGTGTATATATACGTGTGTGTACAGAGCTGTGTGATCCCCCAGTGTCACCATCTCCAGTGTACGGTGTATATATACGTGTGTGTACAGAGCTGTGTGATCCCCCAGTGTCACCATCTCCAGTGTACGGTGTATATATACGTGTGTGTACAGAGCTGTGTGATCCCCCAGTGTCACCATCTCCAGTGTACGGTGTATATATATACGTGTGTGTACAGAGCTGTGTGATCCCCCAGTGTCACCATCTCCAGTGTACGGTGTATATATACGTGTGTGTACAGAGCTGTGTGATCCCCCAGTGTCACCATCTCCAGTGTACGGTGTATATATACCTGTGTGTACAGAGCTGTGTGATCCCCCAGTGTCACCATCTCCAGTGTACGGTGTATATATATGTGTGTGTACAGTGCTGTGTGATCCCCCCCAGTGTCACCATCTCCAGTGTACGGTGTATATATACGTGTGTGTACAGAGCTGTGTGATCCCCCAGTGTCACCATCTCCAGTGTACGGTGTATATATACGTGTGTGTACAGAGCTGTGTGATCCCCCAGTGTCACCATCTCCAGTGTACGGTGTATATATACGTGTGTGTACAGAGCTGTGTGATCCCCCAGTGTCACCATCTCCAGTGTACGGTGTATATATACGTGTGTGTACAGAGCTGTGTGATCCCCCAGTGTCACCATCTCCAGTGTACGGTGTATATATACGTGTGTGTACAGAGCTGTGTGATCCCCCAGTGTCACCATCTCCAGTGTATGGTGTATATATATACGTGTGTGTACAGTGCTGTGTGATCCCCCCCAGTGTCACCATCTCCAGTGTACGGTGTATATATACGTGTGTGTACAGAGCTGTGTGATCCCCCAGTGTCACCATCTCCAGTGTACGGTGTATATATACGTGAGTGTACAGAGCTGTGTGATCCCCCAGTGTCACCATCTCCAGTGTACGGTGTATATATACGTGTGTGTACAGAGCTGTGTGATCCCCCAGTGTCACCATCTCCAGTGTACGGTGTATACATACGTGTGTGTACAGAGCTGTGTGATCCCCCAGTGTCACCATCTCCAGTGTACGGTGTATATATATACGTGTGTGTACAGAGCTGTGTGATCCCCCAGTGTCACCATCTCCAGTGTACGGTGTATATATACGTGTGTGTACAGAGCTGTGTGATCCCCCAGTGTCACCATCTCCAGTGTACGGTGTATATATACCTGTGTGTACAGAGCTGTGTGATCCTCCAGTGTCACCATCTCCAGTGTACGGTGTATATATACGTGTGTGTACAGAGCTGTGTGATCCCCCAGTGTCACCATCTCCAGTGTACGGTGTATATATACGTGTGTGTACAGAGCTGTGTGATCCCCCAGTGTCACCATCTCCAGTGTATGGTGTATATATACGTGTGTGTACAGAGCTGTGTGATCCTCCAGTGTCACCATCTCCAGTGTACGGTGTATATATACGTGTGTGTACAGAGCTGTGTGATCCCCCAGTGTCACCATCTCCAGTGTACGGTGTATATATACGTGTGTGTACAGAGCTGTGTGATCCCCCAGTGTCACCATCTCCAGTGTACGGTGTATACATACGTGTGTGTACAGAGCTGTGTGATCCCCCAGTGTCACCATCTCCAGTGTACGGTGTATATATATACGTGTGTGTACAGAGCTGTGTGATCCCCCAGTGTCACCATCTCCAGTGTACGGTGTATATATACGTGTGTGTACAGAGCTGTGTGATCCCCCAGTGTCACCATCTCCAGTGTACGGTGTATATATACCTGTGTGTACAGAGCTGTGTGATCCTCCAGTGTCACCATCTCCAGTGTACGGTGTATATATACGTGTGTGTACAGAGCTGTGTGATCCCCCAGTGTCACCATCTCCAGTGTACGGTGTATATATACGTGTGTGTACAGAGCTGTGTGATCCCCCAGTGTCACCATCTCCAGTGTACGGTGTATATATACGTGTGTGTACAGAGCTGTGTGATCCTCCAGTGTCACCATCTCCAGTGTACGGTGTATATATACGTGTGTGTACAGAGCTGTGTGATCCCCCAGTGTCACCATCTCCAGTGTACGGTGTATATATACGTGTGTGTACAGAGCTGTGTGATCCTCCAGTGTCACCATCTCCAGTGTACGGTGTATATATACGTGTGTGTACAGAGCTGTGTGATCCCCCAGTGTCACCATCTCCAGTGTACGGTGTATATATACGTGTGTGTACAGAGCTGTGTGATCCCCCAGTGTCACCATCTCCAGTGTACGGTGTATATATACGTGTGTGTACAGAGCTGTGTGATCCCCCAGTGTCACCATCTCCAGTGTACGGTGTATATATATACGTGTGTGTACAGAGCTGTGTGATCCCCCAGTGTCACCATCTCCAGTGTACGGTGTATATATACGTGTGTGTACAGAGCTGTGTGATCCCCCAGTGTCACCATCTCCAGTGTACGGTGTATATATACGTGTGTGTACAGAGCTGTGTGATCCCCCAGTGTCACCATCTCCAGTGTACGGTGTATATATACGTGTGTGTACAGAGCTGTGTGATCCCCCAGTGTCACCATCTCCAGTGTACGGTGTATATATACGTGTGTGTACAGAGCTGTGTGATCCCCCAGTGTCACCATCTCCAGTGTATGGTGTATATATACGTGTGTGTACAGAGCTGTGTGATCCCCCAGTGTCACCATCTCCAGTGTACGGTGTATATATACGTGTGTGTACAGAGCTGTGTGATCCTCCAGTGTCACCATCTCCAGTGTACGGTGTATATATACGTGTGTGTACAGAGCTGTGTGATCCCCCAGTGTCACCATCTCCAGTGTACGGTGTATATATACGTGTGTGTACAGAGCTGTGTGATCCTCCAGTGTCACCATCTCCAGTGTACGGTGTATATATACGTGTGTGTACAGAGCTGTGTGATCCCCCAGTGTCACCATCTCCAGTGTACGGTGTATATATACGTGTGTGTACAGAGCTGTGTGATCCCCCAGTGTCACCATCTCCAGTGTACGGTGTATATATACGTGTGTGTACAGAGCTGTGTGATCCCCCAGTGTCACCATCTCCAGTGTACGGTGTATATATACGTGTGTGTACAGAGCTGTGTGATCCCCCAGTGTCACCATCTCCAGTGTACGGTGTATATATACGTGTGTGTACAGAGCTGTGTGATCCCCCAGTGTCACCATCTCCAGTGTACGGTGTATATATACGTGTGTGTACAGAGCTGTGTGATCCTCCAGTGTCACCATCTCCAGTGTATGGTGTATATATACGTGTGTGTACAGGGCTATGTGATCCTCCAGTGTCACCATCTCCAGTGTACGGTGTATATATATACGTGTGTGTACAGAGCTGTGTGATCCCCCAGTGTCACCATCTCCAGTGTACGGTGTATATATACGTGTGTGTACAGAGCTGTGTGATCCTCCAGTGTCACCATCTCCAGTGTACGGTGTATATATACGTGTGTGTACAGAGCTGTGTGATCCCCCAGTGTCACCATCTCCAGTGTACGGTGTATATATACGTGTGTGTACAGGGCTGTGTGATCCCCCAGTGTCACCATCTCCAGTGTACGGTGTATATATACGTGTGTGTACAGTGCTGTGTGATCCCCCAGTGTCACCATCTCCAGTGTATGGTGTATATATACGTGTGTGTACAGAGCTGTGTGATCCCCCAGTGTCACCATCTCCAGTGTACGGTGTATATATACGTGTGTGTACAGTGCTGTGTGATCCCCCAGTGTCACCATCTCCAGTGTACGGTGTATATATACGTGTGTGTACAGTGCTGTGTGATCCCCCAGTGTCACCATCTCCAGTGTACGGTGTATATATACGTGTGTGTACAGAGCTGTGTGATCCCCCAGTGTCACCATCTCCAGTGTACGGTGTATATATACGTGTGTGTACAGGGCTGTGTGATCCCCCAGTGTCACCATCTCCAGTGTACGGTGTATATATACGTGTGTGTACAGAGCTGTGTGATCCCCCAGTGTCACCATCTCCAGTGTATGGTGTATATATACGTGTGTGTACAGTGCTGTGTGATCCCCCAGTGTCACCATCTCCAGTGTACGGTGTATATATACGTGTGTGTACAGAGCTGTGTGATCCCCCAGTGTCACCATCTCCAGTGTACGGTGTATATATACGTGTGTGTACAGAGCTGTGTGATCCTCCAGTGTCACCATCTCCAGTGTATGGTGTATATATACGTGTGTGTACAGAGCTGTGTGATCCCCCAGTGTCACCATCTCCAGTGTACGGTGTATATATACGTGTGTGTACAGTGCTGTGTGATCCCCCAGTGTCACCATCTCCAGTGTACGGTGTATATATACGTGTGTGTACAGTGCTGTGTGATCCCCCAGTGTCACCATCTCCAGTGTACGGTGTATATATACGTGTGTGTACAGAGCTGTGTGATCCCCCAGTGTCACCATCTCCAGTGTATGGTGTATATATACGTGTGTGTACAGAGCTGTGTGATCCCCCAGTGTCACCATCTCCAGTGTACGGTGTATATATATACGTGTGTGTACAGTGCTGTGTGATCCCCCAGTGTCACCATCTCCAGTGTACGGTGTATATATACGTGTGTGTACAGAGCTGTGTGATCCCCCAGTGTCACCATCTCCAGTGTACGGTGTATATATACGTGTGTGTACAGAGCTGTGTGATCCCCCAGTGTCACCATCTCCAGTGTACGGTGTATATATACGTGTGTGTACAGTGCTGTGTGATCCCCCAGTGTCACCATCTCCAGTGTACGGTGTATATATATACGTGTGTGTACAGAGCTGTGTGATCCCCCAGTGTCACCATCTCCAGTGTACGGTGTATATATACGTGTGTGTACAGAGCTGTGTGATCCCCCAGTGTCACCATCTCCAGTGTACGGTGTATATATATACGTGTGTGTACAGAGCTGTGTGATCCCCCAGTGTCACCATCTCCAGTGTACGGTGTATATATACGTGTGTGTACAGTGCTGTGTGATCCCCCAGTGTCACCATCTCCAGTGTATGGTGTATATATACGTGTGTGTACAGAGCTGTGTGATCCCCCAGTGTCACCATCTCCAGTGTACGGTGTATATATACATGTGTGTACAGAGCTGTGTGATCCCCCAGTGTCACCATCTCCAGTGTATGGTGTATCTATACGTGTGTGTACAGAGCTGTGTGATCCCCCAGTGTCACCATCTCCAGTGTATGGTGTATATATACGTGTGTGTACAGAGCTGTGTGATCCCCCAGTGTCACCATCTCCAGTGTACGGTGTATATATACGTGTGTGTACAGAGCTGTGTGATCCCCCAGTGTCACCATCTCCAGTGTACGGTGTATATATACGTGTGTGTACAGCGCTGTGTGATCCTCCAGTGTCACCATCTCCAGTGTACGGTGTATATATACGTGTGTGTACAGAGCTGTGTGATCCTCCAGTGTCACCATCTCCAGTGTACGGTGTATATATACGTGTGTGTACAGCGCTGTGTGATCCCCCAGTGTCACCATCTCCAGTGTGCGGTGTATATATACGTGTGTGTACAGAGCTGTGTGATCCCCCAGTGTCACCATCTCCAGTGTACGGTGTATATATACGTGTGTGTACAGAGCTGTGTGATCCCCCAGTGTCACCATCTCCAGTGTACGGTGTATATATACGTGTGTGTACAGAGCTGTGTGATCCCCCAGTGTCACCATCTCCAGTGTACGGTGTATATATACGTGTGTGTACAGCGCTGTGTGATCCTCCAGTGTCACCATCTCCAGTGTACGGTGTATATATACGTGTGTGTACAGAGCTGTGTGATCCTCCAGTGTCACCATCTCCAGTGTACGGTGTATATATACGTGTGTGTACAGAGCTGTGTGATCCCCCAGTGTCACCATCTCCAGTGTACGGTGTATATATACGTGTGTGTACAGCGCTGTGTGATCCTCCAGTGTCACCGTCTCCAGTGTACGGTGTATATATACGTGTGTGTACAGAGCTGTGTGATCCTCCAGTGTCACCATCTCCAGTGTACGGTGTATATATACGTGTGTGTACAGCGCTGTGTGATCCCCCAGTGTCACCATCTCCAGTGTACGGTGTATATATACGTGTGTGTACAGAGCTGTGTGATCCCCCAGTGTCACCATCTCCAGTGTACGGTGTATATATATACGTGTGTGTACAGAGCTGTGTGATCCCCCAGTGTCACCATCTCCAGTGTACGGTGTATATATACGTGTGTGTACAGTGCTGTGTGATCCCCCAGTGTCACCATCTCCAGTGTACGGTGTATATATACGTGTGTGTACAGAGCTGTGTGATCCCCCAGTGTCACCATCTCCAGTGTACGGTGTATATATACGTGTGTGTACAGAGCTGTGTGATCCCCCAGTGTCACCATCCCCAGTGTACGGTGTATATATACGTGTGTGTACAGAGCTGTGTGATCCCCCAGTGTCACCATCTCCAGTGTACGGTGTATTTATATACGTGTGTGTACAGAGCTGTGTGATCCCCCAGTGTCACCATCTCCAGTGTATGGTGTATATATACGTGTGTGTACAGAGCTGTGTGATCCCCCAGTGTCACCATCTCCAGTGTATGGTGTATATATACGTGTGTGTACAGAGCTGTGTGATCCCCCAGTGTCATCATCTCCAGTGTACGGTGTATATATACGTGTGTGTACAGAGCTGTGTGATCCCCCAGTGTCACCATCTCCAGTGTACGGTGTATATATACGTGTGTGTACAGAGCTGTGTGATCCCCCAGTGTCACCATCTCCAGTGTACGGTGTATATATACGTGTGTGTACAGTGCTGTGTGATCCCCCAGTGTCACCATCTCCAGTGTACGGTGTATATATACATGTGTGTACAGAGCTGTGTGATCCTCCAGTGTCACCATCTCCAGTGTACGGTGTATATATACGTGTGTGTACAGTGCTGTGTGATCCCCCAGTGTCACCATCTCCAGTGTACGGTGTATATATACGTGTGTGTACAGAGCTGTGTGATCCCCCAGTGTCACCATCTCCAGTGTACGGTGTATATATACGTGTGTGTACAGAGCTGTGTGATCCTCCAGTGTCACCATCTCCAGTGTACGGTGTATATATACGTGTGTGTACAGGGCTGTGTGATCCTCCAATGTCACCATCTCCAGTGTACGGTGTATATATACGTGTGTGTACAGTGCTGTGTGATCCCCCAGTGTCACCATCTCCAGTGTACGGTGTATATATACGTGTGTGTACAGAGCTGTGTGATCCTCCAGTGTCACCATCTCCAGTGTACGGTGTATATATACGTGTGTGTACAGAGCTGTGTGATCCCCCAGTGTCACCATCTCCAGTGTACGGTGTATATATATACGTGTGTGTACAGGGCTGTGTGATCCCCCAGTGTCACCATCTCCAGTGTACGGTGTATATATACGTGTGTGTACAGAGCTGTGTGATCCCCCAGTGTCACCATCTCCAGTGTACGGTGTATATATACGTGTGTGTACAGAGCTGTGTGATCCCCCAGTGTCACCATCTCCAGTGTATGGTGTATATATACGTGTGTGTACAGAGCTGTGTGATCCCCCAGTGTCACCATCTCCAGTGTACGGTGTATATATACGTGTGTGTACAGAGCTGTGTGATCCCCCAGTGTCACCATCTCCAGTGTACGGTGTATATATACGTGTGTGTACAGAGCTGTGTGATCCTCCAGTGTCACCATCTCCAGTGTATGGTGTATATATACGTGTGTGTACAGAGCTGTGTGATCCCCCAGTGTCACCATCTCCAGTGTACGGTGTATATATACGTGTGTGTACAGCGCTGTGTGATCCCCCAGTGTCACCATCTCCAGTGTACGGTGTATATATACGTGTGTGTACAGAGCTGTGTGATCCCCCAGTGTCATCATCTCCAGTGTACGGTGTATATATACGTGTGTGTACAGAGCTGTGTGATCCCCCAGTGTCACCATCTCCAGTGTATGGTGTATATATACGTGTGTGTACAGAGCTGTGTGATCCCCCAGTGTCATCATCTCCAGTGTACGGTGTATATATACGTGTGTGTACAGAGCTGTGTGATCCCCCAGTGTCACCATCTCCAGTGTACGGTGTATATATACGTGTGTGTACAGAGCTGTGTGATCCCCCAGTGTCACCATCTCCAGTGTACGGTGTATATATACGTGTGTGTACAGAGCTGTGTGATCCCCCAGTGTCACCATCTCCAGTGTACGGTGTATATATACGTGTGTGTACAGAGCTGTGTGATCCTCCAGTGTCACCATCTCCAGTGTACGGTGTATATATACGTGTGTGTACAGTGCTGTGTGATCCCCCAGTGTCACCATCTCCAGTGTACGGTGTATATATACGTGTGTGTACAGAGCTGTGTGATCCCCCAGTGTCACCATCTCCAGTGTACGGTGTATATATACGTGTGTGTACAGTGCTGTGTGATCCCCCAGTGTCACCATCTCCAGTGTACGGTGTATATATATACGTGTGTGTACAGGGCTGTGTGATCCCCCAGTGTCACCATCTCCAGTGTACGGTGTATATATACGTGTGTGTACAGAGCTGTGTGATCCCCCAGTGTCACCATCTCCAGTGTACGGTGTATATATACGTGTGTGTACAGAGCTGTGTGATCCCCCAGTGTCACCATCTCCAGTGTATGGTGTATATATACGTGTGTGTACAGAGCTGTGTGATCCCCCAGTGTCACCATCTCCAGTGTACGGTGTATATATACGTGTGTGTACAGAGCTGTGTGATCCCCCAGTGTCACCATCTCCAGTGTACGGTGTATATATACGTGTGTGTACAGAGCTGTGTGATCCTCCAGTGTCACCATCTCCAGTGTATGGTGTATATATACGTGTGTGTACAGAGCTGTGTGATCCCCCAGTGTCACCATCTCCAGTGTACGGTGTATATATACGTGTGTGTACAGCGCTGTGTGATCCCCCAGTGTCACCATCTCCAGTGTACGGTGTATATATACGTGTGTGTACAGAGCTGTGTGATCCCCCAGTGTCATCATCTCCAGTGTACGGTGTATATATACGTGTGTGTACAGAGCTGTGTGATCCCCCAGTGTCACCATCTCCAGTGTATGGTGTATATATACGTGTGTGTACAGAGCTGTGTGATCCCCCAGTGTCATCATCTCCAGTGTACGGTGTATATATACGTGTGTGTACAGAGCTGTGTGATCCCCCAGTGTCACCATCTCCAGTGTACGGTGTATATATACGTGTGTGTACAGAGCTGTGTGATCCCCCAGTGTCACCATCTCCAGTGTACGGTGTATATATACGTGTGTGTACAGAGCTGTGTGATCCCCCAGTGTCACCATCTCCAGTGTACGGTGTATATATACGTGTGTGTACAGAGCTGTGTGATCCTCCAGTGTCACCATCTCCAGTGTACGGTGTATATATACGTGTGTGTACAGTGCTGTGTGATCCCCCAGTGTCACCATCTCCAGTGTACCGTGTATATATACGTGTGTGTACAGAGCTGTGTGATCCCCCAGTGTCACCATCTCCAGTGTACGGTGTATATATACGTGTGTGTACAGTGCTGTGTGATCCCCCAGTGTCACCATCTCCAGTGTACGGTGTATATATACGTGTGTGTACAGAGCTGTGTGATCCCCCAGTGTCACCATCCCCAGTGTACGGTGTATATATACGTGTGTGTACAGAGCTGTGTGATCCCCCAGTGTCACCATCTCCAGTGTATGGTGTATATATACGTGTGTGTACAGAGCTGTGTGATCCCCCAGTGTCATCATCTCCAGTGTACGGTGTATATATACGTGTGTGTACAGAGCTGTGTGATCCCCCAGTGTCACCATCTCCAGTGTACGGTGTATATATACGTGTGTGTACAGAGCTGTGTGATCCCCCAGTGTCACCATCTCCAGTGTACGGTGTATATATACGTGTGTGTACAGAGCTGTGTGATCCCCCAGTGTCACCATCTCCAGTGTACGGTGTATATATACGTGTGTGTACAAAGCTGTGTGATCCCCCAGTGTCACCATCTCCAGTGTACGGTGTATATATACGTGTGTGTACAGAGCTGTGTGATCCCCCAGTGTCACCATCTCCAGTGTACGGTGTATATATACGTGTGTGTACAGCGCTGTGTGATCCCCCAGTGTCACCATCTCCAGTGTACGGTGTATATGTACGTGTGTGTACAGCGCTGTGTGATCCCCCAGTGTCACCATCTCCAGTGTACGGTGTATATATACGTGTGTGTACAGAGCTGTGTGATCCTCCAGTGTCACCATCTCCAGTGTACGGTGTATATATACGTGTGTGTACAGGGCTGTGTGATCCTCCAATGTCACCATCTCCAGTGTACGGTGTATATATACGTGTGTGTACAGTGCTGTGTGATCCTCCAATGTCACCATCTCCAGTGTACGGTGTATATATACGTGTGTGTACAGTGCTGTGTGATCCCCCAGTGTCACCATCTCCAGTGTACGGTGTATATATACGTGTGTGTACAGAGCTGTGTGATCCCCCAGTGTCACCATCTCCAGTGTACGGTGTATATATATACGTGTGTGTACAGGGCTGTGTGATCCCCCAGTGTCACCATCTCCAGTGTACGGTGTATATATACGTGTGTGTACAGAGCTGTGTGATCCCCCAGTGTCACCATCTCCAGTGTACGGTGTATATATACGTGTGTGTACAGAGCTGTGTGATCCCCCAGTGTCACCATCTCCAGTGTATGGTGTATATATACGTGTGTGTACAGAGCTGTGTGATCCCCCAGTGTCACCATCTCCAGTGTACGGTGTATATATACGTGTGTGTACAGAGCTGTGTGATCCCCCAGTGTCACCATCTCCAGTGTACGGTGTATATATACGTGTGTGTACAGAGCTGTGTGATCCTCCAGTGTCACCATCTCCAGTGTATGGTGTATATATACGTGTGTGTACAGAGCTGTGTGATCCCCCAGTGTCACCATCTCCAGTGTACGGTGTATATATACGTGTGTGTACAGCGCTGTGTGATCCCCCAGTGTCACCATCTCCAGTGTACGGTGTATATATACGTGTGTGTACAGAGCTGTGTGATCCTCCAGTGTCACCATCTCCAGTGTATGGTGTATATATACGTGTGTGTACAGAGCTGTGTGATCCCCCAGTGTCACCATCTCCAGTGTACGGTGTATATATACGTGTGTGTACAGAGCTGTGTGATCCTCCAGTGTCACCATCTCCAGTGTATGGTGTATATATACGTGTGTGTACAGAGCTGTGTGATCCCCCAGTGTCACCATCTCCAGTGTACGGTGTATATATACGTGTGTGTACAGCGCTGTGTGATCCCCCAGTGTCACCATCTCCAGTGTACGGTGTATATATACGTGTGTGTACAGAGCTGTGTGATCCCCCAGTGTCATCATCTCCAGTGTACGGTGTATATATACGTGTGTGTACAGAGCTGTGTGATCCCCCAGTGTCACCATCTCCAGTGTATGGTGTATATATACGTGTGTGTACAGAGCTGTGTGATCCCCCAGTGTCATCATCTCCAGTGTACGGTGTATATATACGTGTGTGTACAGAGCTGTGTGATCCCCCAGTGTCACCATCTCCAGTGTACGGTGTATATATACGTGTGTGTACAGAGCTGTGTGATCCCCCAGTGTCACCATCTCCAGTGTACGGTGTATATATACGTGTGTGTACAGAGCTGTGTGATCCCCCAGTGTCACCATCTCCAGTGTACGGTGTATATATACGTGTGTGTACAGAGCTGTGTGATCCTCCAGTGTCACCATCTCCAGTGTACGGTGTATATATACGTGTGTGTACAGTGCTGTGTGATCCCCCAGTGTCACCATCTCCAGTGTACGGTGTATATATACGTGTGTGTACAGAGCTGTGTGATCCCCCAGTGTCACCATCTCCAGTGTACGGTGTATATATACGTGTGTGTACAGTGCTGTGTGATCCCCCAGTGTCACCATCTCCAGTGTACGGTGTATATATACGTGTGTGTACAGAGCTGTGTGATCCCCCAGTGTCACCATCCCCAGTGTACGGTGTATATATACGTGTGTGTACAGAGCTGTGTGATCCCCCAGTGTCACCATCTCCAGTGTATGGTGTATATATACGTGTGTGTACAGAGCTGTGTGATCCCCCAGTGTCATCATCTCCAGTGTACGGTGTATATATACGTGTGTGTACAGAGCTGTGTGATCCCCCAGTGTCACCATCTCCAGTGTACGGTGTATATATACGTGTGTGTACAGAGCTGTGTGATCCCCCAGTGTCACCATCTCCAGTGTACGGTGTATATATACGTGTGTGTACAGAGCTGTGTGATCCCCCAGTGTCACCATCTCCAGTGTACGGTGTATATATACGTGTGTGTACAAAGCTGTGTGATCCCCCAGTGTCACCATCTCCAGTGTACGGTGTATATATACGTGTGTGTACAGAGCTGTGTGATCCCCCAGTGTCACCATCTCCAGTGTACGGTGTATATATACGTGTGTGTACAGCGCTGTGTGATCCCCCAGTGTCACCATCTCCAGTGTACGGTGTATATGTACGTGTGTGTACAGCGCTGTGTGATCCCCCAGTGTCACCATCTCCAGTGTACGGTGTATATATACGTGTGTGTACAGAGCTGTGTGATCCTCCAGTGTCACCATCTCCAGTGTACGGTGTATATATACGTGTGTGTACAGGGCTGTGTGATCCTCCAATGTCACCATCTCCAGTGTACGGTGTATATATACGTGTGTGTACAGTGCTGTGTGATCCTCCAATGTCACCATCTCCAGTGTACGGTGTATATATACGTGTGTGTACAGTGCTGTGTGATCCCCCAGTGTCACCATCTCCAGTGTACGGTGTATATATACGTGTGTGTACAGAGCTGTGTGATCCCCCAGTGTCACCATCTCCAGTGTACGGTGTATATATATACGTGTGTGTACAGGGCTGTGTGATCCCCCAGTGTCACCATCTCCAGTGTACGGTGTATATATACGTGTGTGTACAGAGCTGTGTGATCCCCCAGTGTCACCATCTCCAGTGTACGGTGTATATATACGTGTGTGTACAGAGCTGTGTGATCCCCCAGTGTCACCATCTCCAGTGTATGGTGTATATATACGTGTGTGTACAGAGCTGTGTGATCCCCCAGTGTCACCATCTCCAGTGTACGGTGTATATATACGTGTGTGTACAGAGCTGTGTGATCCCCCAGTGTCACCATCTCCAGTGTACGGTGTATATATACGTGTGTGTACAGAGCTGTGTGATCCTCCAGTGTCACCATCTCCAGTGTATGGTGTATATATACGTGTGTGTACAGAGCTGTGTGATCCCCCAGTGTCACCATCTCCAGTGTACGGTGTATATATACGTGTGTGTACAGCGCTGTGTGATCCCCCAGTGTCACCATCTCCAGTGTACGGTGTATATATACGTGTGTGTACAGAGCTGTGTGATCCCCCAGTGTCATCATCTCCAGTGTACGGTGTATATATACGTGTGTGTACAGAGCTGTGTGATCCCCCAGTGTCACCATCTCCAGTGTACGGTGTATATATACGTGTGTGTACAGAGCTGTGTGATCCCCCAGTGTCACCATCTCCAGTGTACGGTGTATATATACGTGTGTGTACAGAGCTGTGTGATCCCCCAGTGTCACCATCTCCAGTGTACGGTGTATATATACGTGTGTGTACAAAGCTGTGTGATCCCCCAGTGTCACCATCTCCAGTGTACGGTGTATATATACGTGTGTGTACAGAGCTGTGTGATCCCCCAGTGTCACCATCTCCAGTGTACGGTGTATATATACGTGTGTGTACAGCGCTGTGTGATCCCCCAGTGTCACCATCTCCAGTGTACGGTGTATATGTACGTGTGAGTACAGCGCTGTGTGATCCCCCAGTGTCACCATCTCCAGTGTACGGTGTATATATACGTGTGTGTACAGAGCTGTGTGATCCTCCAGTGTCACCATCTCCAGTGTACGGTGTATATATACGTGTGTGTACAGGGCTGTGTGATCCTCCAATGTCACCATCTCCAGTGTACGGTGTATATATACGTGTGTGTACAGTGCTGTGTGATCCCCCAGTGTCACCATCTCCAGTGTACGGTGTATATATACGTGTGTGTACAGAGCTGTGTGATCCTCCAGTGTCACCATCTCCAGTGTACGGTGTATATATACGTGTGTGTACAGGGCTGTGTGATCCCCCAGTGTCACCATCTCCAGTGTACGGTGTATATATACGTGTGTGTACAGAGCTGTGTGATCCCCCAGTGTCACCATCTCCAGTGTACGGTGTATATATACGTGTGTGTACAGAGCTGTGTGATCCCCCAGTGTCACCATCTCCAGTGTATGGTGTATATATACGTGTGTGTACAGAGCTGTGTGATCCCCCAGTGTCACCATCTCCAGTGTACGGTGTATATATACGTGTGTGTACAGAGCTGTGTGATCCCCCAGTGTCACCATCTCCAGTGTACGGTGTATATATACGTGTGTGTACAGAGCTGTGTGATCCTCCAGTGTCACCATCTCCAGTGTATGGTGTATATATACGTGTGTGTACAGAGCTGTGTGATCCCCCAGTGTCACCATCTCCACTGTACGGTGTATATATACGTGTGTGTACAGCGCTGTGTGATCCCCCAGTGTCACCATCTCCAGTGTACGGTGTATATATACGTGTGTGTACAGAGCTGTGTGATCCCCCAGTGTCACCATCTCCAGTGTACGGTGTATATATACGTGTGTGTACAGAGCTGTGTGATCCTCCAGTGTCACCATCTCCAGTGTATGGTGTATATATACGTGTGTGTACAGAGCTGTGTGATCCCCCAGTGTCACCATCTCCAGTGTACGGTGTATATATACGTGTGTGTACAGAGCTGTGTGATCCCCCAGTGTCACCATCTCCAGTGTATGGTGTATATATACGTGTGTGTACAGAGCTGTGTGATCCTCCAGTGTCACCATCTCCAGTGTATGGTGTATATATATACGTGTGTGTACAGAGCTGTGTGATCCCCCAGTGTCACCATCTCCAGTGTACGGTGTATTTATACGTGTGTGTACAGAGCTGTGTGATCCTCCAGTGTCACCATCTCCAGTGTACGGTGTATATATACGTGTGTGTACAGGGCTGTGTGATCCTCCAATGTCACCATCTCCAGTGTACGGTGTATATATACGTGTGTGTACAGTGCTGTGTGATCCCCCAGTGTCACCATCTCCAGTGTACGGTGTATATATACGTGTGTGTACAGAGCTGTGTGATCCTCCAGTGTCACCATCTCCAGTGTACGGTGTATATATACGTGTGTGTACAGAGCTGTGTGATCCCCCAGTGTCACCATCTCCAGTGTACGGTGTATATATATACGTGTGTGTACAGGGCTGTGTGATCCCCCAGTGTCACCATCTCCAGTGTACGGTGTATATATACGTGTGTGTACAGAGCTGTGTGATCCCCCAGTGTCACCATCTCCAGTGTACGGTGTATATATACGTGTGTGTACAGAGCTGTGTGATCCCCCAGTGTCACCATCTCCAGTGTATGGTGTATATATACGTGTGTGTACAGAGCTGTGTGATCCCCCAGTGTCACCATCTCCAGTGTACGGTGTATATATACGTGTGTGTACAGAGCTGTGTGATCCCCCAGTGTCACCATCTCCAGTGTACGGTGTATATATACGTGTGTGTACAGAGCTGTGTGATCCTCCAGTGTCACCATCTCCAGTGTATGGTGTATATATACGTGTGTGTACAGAGCTGTGTGATCCCCCAGTGTCACCATCTCCAGTGTACGGTGTATATATACGTGTGTGTACAGCGCTGTGTGATCCCCCAGTGTCACCATCTCCAGTGTACGGTGTATATATACGTGTGTGTACAGAGCTGTGTGATCCCCCAGTGTCACCATCTCCAGTGTACGGTGTATATATACGTGTGTGTACAGAGCTGTGTGATCCCCCAGTGTCACCATCTCCAGTGTACGGTGTATATATACGTGTGTGTACAGAGCTGTGTGATCCCCCAGTGTCACCATCTCCAGTGTACGGTGTATATATACGTGTGTGTACAGAGCTGTGTGATCCCCCAGTGTCACCATCTCCAGTGTATGGTGTATATATACGTGTGTGTACAGAGCTGTGTGATCCTCCAGTGTCACCATCTCCAGTGTATGGTGTATATATATACGTGTGTGTACAGAGCTGTGTGATCCCCCAGTGTCACCATCTCCAGTGTACGGTGTATTTATACGTGTGTGTACAGAACTGTGTGATCCCCCAGTGTCACCATCTCCAGTGTACGGTGTATATATACGTGTGTGTACAGAGCTGTGTGATCCTCCAGTGTCACCATCTCCAGTGTATGGTGTATATATACGTGTGTGTACAGAGATGTGTGATCCCCCAGTGTCACCATCTCCAGTGTACGGTGTATATATACGTGTGTGTACA
The DNA here is from genome assembly GCF_039654945.1 of Dendrobates tinctorius. NCBI lineage: Eukaryota > Metazoa > Chordata > Amphibia > Anura > Dendrobatidae > Dendrobates > Dendrobates tinctorius. Next base: position 374,148 of record NW_027361942.1, read on the forward strand.
GAGCTGTGTGATCCCCCAGTGTCACCATCTCCAGTGTACGGTGTATATATACGTGTGTGTACAGAGCTGTGTGATCCCCCAGTGTCACCATCTCCAGTGTATGGTGTATATATACGTGTGTGTACAGAGCTGTGTGATCCTCCAGTGTCACCATCTCCAGTGTATGGTGTATATATATACGTGTGTGTACAGAGCTGTGTGATCCCCCAGTGTCACCATCTCCAGTGTACGGTGTATTTATACGTGTGTGTACAGAACTGTGTGATCCCCCAGTGTCACCATCTCCAGTGTACGGTGTATATATACGTGTGTGTACAGAGCTGTGTCATCCTCCAGTGTCACCATCTCCAGTGTATGGTGTATATATACGTGTGTGTACAGAGATGTGTGATCCCCCAGTGTCACCATCTCCAGTGTATGGTGTATATATACGTGTGTGTACAGAGCTGTGTGATCCCCCAGTGTCACCATCTCCAGTGTATGGTGTATATATACGTGTGTGTACAGAGCTGTGTGATCCCCCAGTGTCACCATCTCCAGTGTATGGTGTATATATACGTGTGTGTACAGAGCTGTGTGATCCCCCAGTGTCACCATCTCCAGTGTACGATGTATATATACGTGTGTGTACAGAGCTGTGTGATCCCCCAGTGTCACCATCTCCAGTGTATGGTGTATATATACGTGTGTGTACAGAGCTGTGTGATCCCCCAGTGTCACCATCTCCAGTGTACGGTGTATATATACGTGTGTGTACAGAGCTGTTTGATCCCCCAGTGTCACCATCTCCAGTGTACGGTGTATATATACGTGTGTGTACAGAGCTGTGTGATCCCCCAGTGTCACCATCTCCAGTGTACGGTGTATATATACGTGTGTGTACAGAGCTGTGTGATCCTCCAGTGTCACCATCTCCAGTGTACGGTGTATATATACGTGTGTGTACAGAGCTGTGTGATCCCCCAGTGTCACCATCTCCAGTGTACGGTGTATATATACGTGTGTGTACAGCGCTGTGTGATCCCCCAGTGTCACCATCTCCAGTGTACGGTGTATATATACGTGTGTGTACAGAGCTGTGTGATACCCCAGTGTCACCATCTCCAGTGTACGGTGTATATATACGTGTGTGTACAGAGCTGTGTGATCCTCCAGTGTCACCATCTCCAGTGTATGGTGTATATATACGTGTGTGTACAGAGCTGTGTGATCCCCCAGTGTCACCATCTCCAGTGTACGGTGTATATATACGTGTGTGTACAGAGCTGTGTGATCCCCCAGTGTCACCATCTCCAGTGTATGGTGTATATATACGTGTGTGTACAGAGCTGTGTGATCCTCCAGTGTCACCATCTCCAGTGTATGGTGTATATATATACGTGTGTGTACAGAGCTGTGTGATCCCCCAGTGTCACCATCTCCATTGTACGGTGTATATATACGTGTGTGTACAGAACTGTGTGATCCCCCAGTGTCACCATCTCCAGTGTACGGTGTATATATACGTGTGTGTACAGAGCTGTGTGATCCCCCAGTGTCACCATCTCCAGTGTATGGTGTATATATACGTGTGTGTACAGAGCTGTGTGATCCCCCAGTGTCACCATCTCCAGTGTATGGTGTATATATACGTGTGTGTACAGAGCTGTGTGATCCCCCAGTGTCACCATCTCCAGTGTACGGTGTATATATACGTGTGTGTACAGAGCTGTGTGATCCCCCAGTGTCACCATCTCCAGTGTACGGTGTATATATACGTGTGTGTACAGAGCTGTGTGATCCCCCAGTGTCACCATCTCCAGTGTATGGTGTATATATACGTGTGTGTACAGAGCTGTGTGATCCCCCAGTGTCACCATCTCCAGTGTATGGTGTATATATACGTGTGTGTACAGAGCTGTGTGATCCCCCAGTGTCACCATCTCCAGTGTATGGTGTATATATACATGTGTGTACAGAGCTGTGTGATCCCCCAGTGTCACCATCTCCAGTTTACGGTGTATATATATGTGTGTGTACAGAGCTGTGTGATCCTCCAGTGTCACCATCTCCAGTGTACGGTGTATATATACGTGTGTGTGCAGAGCTGGGTGATCCCCCAGTGTCACCATCTCCAGTGTACGGTGTATATATACGTGTGTTTACAGGGCTGTGTGATCCCCCAGTGTCACCATCTCCAGTGTACGGTGTATATATACGTGTGTGTACAGAGCTGTGTGATCCCCCAGTGTCACCATCTCCAGTGTACGGTGTATATATACGTGTGTGTACAGGGCTGTGTGATCCCCCAGTGTCACCATCTCCAGTGTACGGTGTATATATACGTGTGTGTACAGAGCTGTGTGATCCCCCAGTGTCACCATCTCCAGTGTATGGTGTATATATACGTGTGTGTGCAGAGCTGTGTGATCCCCCAGTGTCACCATCTCCAGTGTATGGTGTATATATACGTGTGTGTGCAGAGCTGTGTGATCCCCCAGTGTCACCATCTCTAGTGTACGGTGTATATATACGTGTGTGTACAGAGCTGTGTGATCCCCCAGTGACACCATCTCCAGTGTACGGTGTATATATACGTGTGTGTACAGAGCTGTGTGATCCCCCAGTGTCACCATCTCCAGTGTACGGTGTATATATACGTGTGTGTACAGAGCTGTGTGTGTCATGATTTGCAGTCTTGCCCTGTCCTGTATTTTGTATAATATGTCATTTAACTTTCCTCTGGTTCATTTGCTGTAAATTAACCATGTCTCCTTCCCCCAATACTTTGCAATGTCTTGTGATGTACCTGGACCATAATCTAATTTAGGCTTGTGTCAACAGCTAGTGGAACTTTGGCTATTGTTTTCCTAAGCAGAAGATAACCTACAATACACATCCTGTAGACTAAGTGGAGCCCTTACATTTCTAGAATCTTCTGATGGACCAAACCATTGAATAGTAGGTGTGACCCCTACCCCCCTTCAGATGGACTGATCCCAGGAGCCCTGACAATACATTCTTGCTTTAAGATCAGATGTGAGTTGGATGCTAAAAGAGAAGGACGAGGCTGTCTGAGGAAGCTTCGGCCTCTGTGTGATCGTGGTGGATTTCTGGGACTCTTAAAGGACTATGGTTTTGTGATCTGGCACAAGGATTGTCGGGAGGTGCCCCCGAATCAGTTTCCTGTGGACTTATTTTGGGACTCTGCAAATTACCTTCGTGTTGTTCCTGTTTTTTGGTCAATAAATCTGTTGGATTATTCCCAGGCCTGTTGTCCCTCCTTGCTCTGGAGAATACTCCCGTCACAAACTGGTGGCAGCGGTGGGATCAGAGCAGAAGGAATGGAGGACTACGGCCCATCGACATCTGGAACCAGCACCGCAGAGTACAAGAACTGGACTGCGGTGAACCTACAAACAAAGGCCCGTGAACTGGGAGTCAGCTACAAGGGACTCTCCAAGGAGCAGCTGATTGAGGCTTTGGAAGCAGTTCACCTGCAAGATGATGCTGAGGAAGGATCCTCACAGCAAAGAGAGGAAAGGCGGCAGTCGGAGGTAAATACCCAAAAAAGTCAGTGGGTTGTGTGGTACGAGGAGGAGATGGCCTTGCTGGGAGAAGAGGCTACCATAGAAGATAAGAGGGAGGTCATGCGCACAGCCAAGGAGAGGCAGCGCAGGATGGAGGAGAGGGCAATGCTGGAAAGGGAGCGCGTCCGACATCTTGTGGGGCTCTTAGAGGGTGGAGCTGCCGCAGCCTATAGAGCTATGGACCCTCGGTTGAACTGTGAGTATACGGAGATTAAACAGACTATTCTAGAACATTATGCTGTGACCCCAGACACTTACAGGACTCAGTTCCGTACTTTAGCCTGTGATGAGGAAGTGTCCTTCAAGATGTATGCTCACAAACTCAAACATATATGTCATCGCTGGCTGGAGGCAGAGGAGGCAATAACCTGGGAAACGTTCCTGCAGGTCATCCTAAAAGAGCAGTTTTATTTTAAGTGCCCCGCTGAGATCCGGGAATGGGTGCGTGAAAGGAGACCAGCAACAGTGGAGGAAGCTGCAGCTCTAGCTGATGAGGCTCTCACCATCAAGCCTCAGTGGAAAAAATTACTACTCAGGGAGAAAAACACTACCAGCCCCCCAACGCTGGCGGCCCCTGGTCCTTCTGCCTCCAATATTCACCATCCCACTAGACCATCAACTCATGGTGACCTTCGTGTGACTGTGCCTCGCGTTACTCCTGCTCCACCTTTGGGACTACGACGTGGAGGAAGAATCCCAGAGCGCAGATGCTATGGATGTGGGCAGCCCGGGCATATGCAATTCCAATGTCCAGGTGTACGGAGGCAGAACACCTACAGACCGCCTTTGCCTGTTCATTATCTACAGACCCCCTCACCTGGAGAAGAGATGGATTCAGTGCCTGAGGACTTGCCAAGTGACTCTGATATCCTGGCTTCCCTACCAGGAGTCTATGGGGTGCGAGCCCCAGCCACCTGTTCTTCTGATCTTCAGCACAAACATCTACAGGAGGTCGTGCTGGATGGTCAAAAAGTTGTTGGCTTCCGTGACACTGGGGCTTTTCTCACCATAGCCGATCCCCGAGTAATTCAACCAGAAGCAATTCAAAAGGGACCAGGAATTGCCATTGAATTGGCTGGAGGTACCCAGAGATATATTCCAAGAGCGAGTGTGACCCTGGATTATGGCTTTGGGGCCAAACAATGCATGGTCGGTGTGATGAGCGGCCTCCCTGCAGACGTTCTTCTAGGAAATGATGTGGGGAATCTTCATTGCCACTTTGTCGGTGCGGTAACCCGAAGTCAAGCCAAGAGAGCAGCAAATGTGGACGTGTACAACCCATCCATGGAAATGAGGCCACCAGAACTGCCGTCACAGCCGGTGAGTGATTCTTCTTGTGGGGATAATATGAATGTTACCTGGGATAAAGTTCAGTTTAGACAAGAAGTGGAGACTGACCCCACCCTAGCTAGTTTTAGAGCTCGAGCTGAAATAGGGCAGCTAGGGGAGAATGGAGAAAGAATTATCAGAGAAAATGGACTTCTGTATCGGGTTACCAATGCCGACTCCCTAGATAAGCCCTGGACTTATAGCAAACAGCTGATTGTTCCTCAGAAATACAGAATTCCCCTATTACACCTTGCTCATGATATTCCTACTGCTGGCCATCAAGGCAAAACCCGCACCGAGAGGCGATTGACTCAATCTTTCTATTGGCCTGGGATTTCCCAAGCAGTGGCGCATTTCTGCCGAACTTGCGACATATGTCAGCGTAGAGGGCGACCCGGAGATCACCCAAAGGCACCCCTGCAACCGCTCCCTATAATAGAAGAACCCTTTCAAAGAGTAGCTGTTGATATCATTGGACCTCTGGCTAAACCAAGTAAATCTGGAAAGCAGTACATTCTCACTGTTGTGGACTATGCCACCCGATATCCAGAAGCGGTGGCCTTGTCAAGTATTTCTGCAGCCAAGGTGGCCGAGGCCCTGGTTACCATTTTCACCAGAGTAGGATTTCCCAGTGAGATCTTGTCGGACCAAGGCTCCCAGTTCATGTCAGAGCTGGTCCAGTGTCTGTGGCGCACCTGTGGAGTACGAGCGATCCGCACGACCCCGTATCATCCCCAAACAAATGGACTTTGTGAACGATTTAATGGCACTCTGAAGAATATGCTGAGGGCCTTCACTGACAGAGATTCAAACTGGGAGAAGTACCTACCCCATCTCTTGTTTGCCTATCGGGAAGTTCCCCAGGAGTCCACTGGGTTCTCCCCCTTTGAACTACTCTTTGGAAGAAAGGTCCGAGGACCCTTAACCCTGCTCAAGGAATACTGGGAGGGGCAAGTTGAAGATACAGGGGCCCCTGTTGTCCCTTATGTCCTAAAGCTGCGAGAAACCCTGGCCCAACTTGCTAGTTTTGCCCAGAGTCATGTGCGGATGGCTCAAACCAGACAGAAGACATGGTATGACCGTAAAGCACGCTACCGGGAGTTTGTAGAAGGACAACAGGTCTTAATGATTGTTCCCCATCGGCAGAATAAACTGCAGACAACATGGGAGGGTCCCTTCCGGGTTCTCAGAAAACTGAATGACACCAATTACCTTCTTGCTTTAGATGATCAGGGGCTAAGACAAAAGACTGTCCATGTGAATATGATTAAGGAGTACCATGACCGGACCCTTCCAATGATAGCAAGCTGTCGGCTAGCTTCAGAGGACGGTCAAGAGGATGAGGACTCCCTACCTGATCTCGTGGAAGCAGCGAGAGCCCCATCCACTGTGGAACAGGTTCCTCTGGGAGATCACCTGGATTCCTTACAGAAAAACCAGATGCTGGGAGTGCTTCAACAGAGACGTGCTGCTTTCTCATCCCAACCAGGCCGAACCACCGTCACCCAACATCATGTGGACACTCAGGGCATCCGTCCCATACAACAGGCTCCTTACCGGGTACCTGAATCAGTTCGAAACACCATGCAGCACGAACTGGAGGAGATGCTACAGCTTGGGGTAATCCAGGCCTCCCATAGCCCTTGGGCCTCTCCTGTGGTGTTAGTACCCAAGAAGGATGGGAGTACTCGATTTTGTGTGGACTATCGACGACTAAACGACCATACCGTCAGTGATCCTTACCCAATGCCTCGTATTGACGAACTTCTAGACCGACTGGCTGGATCCCGATATGTCACTATCTTTGATCTCAGTAAGGGATACTGGCAAATCCCTCTGACGGAGGAGGGGAGAGAACGGTCCGCTTTTATAACCCCCTTTGGTCTGTATGAATTCCTAAATATGCCCTTTGGAATGAAGAATGCCCCGGCCACCTTCCAGAGAATGGTGGACCAGATCCTCCGGGGATGTGGTGACTTTGCTTGTGCCTACTTGGATGATATCGCTATCTTCAGCCAGACGTGGGAGGAACATCTGAACCAAGTAGCCGTTATTCTTGACCTGCTTCTTGCAGCAGGCCTAACCATTCGACCAGATAAATGCCAATTGGGGATGGGTGAAGTCCAGTACCTAGGGCATAGAGTAGGAGGAGGGAAGCTCCGTCCCGAACCTGCCAAAATCCAGGCTATTAGAGACTGGCCTGTACCCCAAACTAAGAAACAAGTTATGGCTTTTTTGGGCACTGCCAGTTATTACCGAAAATTTGTTTCTCATTTCAGCACTGTGGCCAAGCCTCTTACCGACCTGACCAAGAAAACGATGCCCCGGCTGGTGATCTGGACTCCAGCCTGTGATGAGGCTTTTAACCAGCTGAAGGACGCTCTGGTCTGTGACCCTGTTCTGGCTGCTCCAGACTACAAGAGGAGATTCATTGTGCAGACGGACGCCTCTGCTTATGGACTGGGAGCTGTCCTCAGCCAGGTGAATGCAGCTGGGGACGAGCACCCCATTGCCTACCTCAGCCGGAAACTGCTGGACCGAGAAGTGGCCTATGCAACTGTTGAAAAAGAATGTCTGGCTGTAGTGTGGGCCCTTAGGAAACTAAGGCCGTATCTGTATGGACGAGAATTCACTGTCATTACTGATCACAATCCCCTCACCTGGCTGAACAGAGTCTCTGGGGACAATGGACGCTTACTACGATGGAGCCTGGCACTGCAGCCCTATAACTTTACCATACAGTATAGAAGAGGCAGCCAACACCAAAATGCAGATGGACTGTCCAGGCAAGAGGAGCCCTGAGTCCTGTCAGCCATGCCTGTGTGTACTTAACCAGTGACCTGTAGAGGTCCCTAGTACGTACACAAATTGGGAGGGGAAGGGATTGTCATGATTTGCAGTCTTGCCCTGTCCTGTATTTTGTATAATATGTCATTTAACTTTCCTCTGGTTCATTTGCTGTAAATTAACCATGTCTCCTTCCCCCAATACTTGCAATGTCTTGTGATGTACCTGGACCATAATCTAATTTAGGCTTGTGTCAACAGCTAGTGGAACTTTGGCTATTGTTTTCCTAAGCAGAAGATAACCTACAATACACATCCTGTAGACTAAGTGGAGCCCTTACATTTCTAGAATCTTCTGATGGACCAAACCATTGAATAGTAGGTGTGACCCCTACCCCCCTTCAGATGGACTGATCCCAGGAGCCCTGACAATACATTCTTGCTTTAAGATCAGATGTGAGTTGGATGCTAAAAGAGAAGGACGAGGCTGTCTGAGGAAGCTTCGGCCTCTGTGTGATCGTGGTGGATTTCTGGGACTCTTAAAGGACTATGGTTTTGTGATCTGGCACAAGGATTGTCGGGAGGTGCCCCGAATCAGTTTCCTGTGGACTTATTTTGGGACTCTGCAAATTACCTTCGTGTTGTTCCTGTTTTTTGGTCAATAAATCTGTTGGATTATTCCCAGGCCTGTTGTCCCTCCTTGCTCTGGAGAATACTCCCGTCACAGTGTGATCCCCCAGTGTCACCATCTCCAGTGTACGGTGTATATATACGTGTGTGTACAGAGCTGTGTGATCCCCCAGTGTCACCATCTCCAGTGTACGGTGTATATATACGTGTGTGTACAGAGCTGTGTGATCCCCCAGTGTCACCATCTCCAGTGTACGGTGTATATATACGTGTGTGTACAGAGCTGTGTGATCCCCCAGTGTCACCATCTCCAGTGTACGGTGTATATATACGTGTGTGTACAGAGCTGTGTGATCCCCCAGTGTCACCATCTCCAGTGTACGGTGTATATATACGTGTGTGTACAGAGCTGTGTGATCCCCCAGTGTCACCATCTCCAGTGTACGGTGTATATATACGTGTGTGTACAGAGCTGTGTGATCCCCCAGTGTCACCATCTCCAGTGTACGGTGTATATATACGTGTGTGTACAGAGCTGTGTGATCCCCCAGTGTCACCATCTCCAGTGTACGGTGTATATATACGTGTGTGTACAGGGCTGTGTGATCCCCCAGTGTCACCATCTCCAGTGTACGGTGTATATATATACGTGTGTGTACAGAGCTGTGTGATCCCCCAGTGTCACCATCTCCAGTGTACGGTGTATATATACGTGTGTGTACTGAGCTGTGTGATCCCCCAGTGTCACCATCTCCAGTGTACGGTGTATATATACGTGTGTGTACAGAGCTGTGTGATCCTCCAGTGTCACCATCTCCAGTGTACGGTGTATATATACGTGTGTGTACAGGGCTGTGTGATCCCCCAGTGTCACCATCTCCAGTGTACGGTGTATATATACGTGTGTGTACAGAGCTGTGTGATCCCCCAGTGTCACCATCTCCAGTGTACGGTGTATATATATACGTGTGTGTACAGAGCTGTGTGATCCCCCAGTGTCACCATCTCCAGTGTACGGTGTATATATACGTGTGTGTACAGAGCTGTGTGATCCCCCAGTGTCACCATCTCCAGTGTACGGTGTATATATACGTGTGTGTACAGAGCTGTGTGATCCTCCAGTGTCACCATCTCCAGTGTACGGTGTATATATACGTGTGTGTACAGAGCTGTGTGATCCCCCAGTGTCACCATCTCCAGTGTACGGTGTATATATACGTGTGTGTACTGAGCTGTGTGATCCCCCAGTGTCACCATCTCCAGTGTACGGTGTATATATACGTGTGTGTACAGAGCTGTGTGATCCCCCAGTGTCACCATCTCCAGTGTACGGTGTATATATACGTGTGTGTACAGAGCTGTGTGATCCCCCAGTGTCACCATCTCCAGTGTACAGTGTATATATACGTGTGTGTACAGAGCTGTGTGATCCTCCAGTGTCACCATCTCCAGTGTACGGTGTATATATACGTGTGTGTACAGAGCTGTGTGATCCCCCAGTGTCACCATCTCCAGTGTACGGTGTATATATACGTGTGTGTACAGAGCTGTGTGATCCCCCAGTGTCACCATCTCCAGTGTACGGTGTATATATACGTGTGTGTACAGAGCTGTGTGATCCCCCTGTGTCACCATCTCCAGTGTACGGTGTATATATACGTGTGTGTACAGAGCTGTGTGATCCTCCAGTGTCACCATCTCCAGTGTACGGTGTATATATACGTGTGTGTACAGAGCTGTGTGATCCCCCAGTGTCACCATCTCCAGTGTACGGTGTATATATACGTGTGTGTACAGAGCTGTGTGATCCTCCAGTGTCACCATCTCCAGTGTACGGTGTATATATACGTGTGTGTACAGAGCTGTGTGATCCTCCAGTGTCACCATCTCCAGTGTATGGTGTATATATACGTGTGTGTACAGAGCTGTGTGATCCTCCAGTGTCACCATCTCCAGTGTACTGTGTATATATACGTGTGTGTACAGAGGAGACTGTGTGTACAGATCCCCCCAGTGTCACCATCTCCAGTGTACGGTGTATATATACGTGTGTGTACAGAGCTGTGTGATCCCCCAGTGTCACCATCTCCAGTGTACTGTGTATATATACGTGTGTGTACAGAGCTGTGTGATCCCCCAGTGTCACCATCTCCAGTGTACGGTGTATATATACGTGTGTGTACAGAGCTGTGTGATCCTCCAGTGTCACCATCTCCAGTGTACGGTGTATATATACGTGTGTGTACAGAGCTGTGTGATCCCCCAGTGTCACCATCTCCAGTGTACGGTGTATATATACGTGTGTGTACAGGGCTGTGTGATCCTCCAGTGTCACCATCTCCAGTGTACGGTGTATATATACCTGTGTGTACAGAGCTGTGTGATCCCCCAGTGTCACCATCTCCAGTGTACGGTGTATATACACGTGTGTGTACAGGGCTGTGTGATCCCCCAGTGTCACCATCTCCAGTGTACGGTGTATATATACGTGTGTGTACAGAGCTGTGTGATCCCCCAGTGTCACCATCTCCAGTGTACGGTGTATATATACGTGTGTGTACAGAGCTGTGTGATCCCCCAGTGTCACCATCTCCAGTGTACGGTGTATATATACGTGTGTGTACAGAGCTGTGTGATCCCCCAGTGTCACCATCTCCAGTGTACGGTGTATATACACGTGTGTGTACAGGGCTGTGTGATCCCCCAGTGTCACCATCTCCAGTGTACGGTGTATATATACGTGTGTGTACAGAGCTGTGTGATCCTCCAGTGTCACCATCTCCAGTGTACGGTGTATATACACGTGTGTGTACAGGGCTGTGTGATCCCCCAGTGTCACCATCTCCAGTGTACGGTGTATATATACGTGTGTGTACAGAGCTGTGTGATCCCCCAGTGTCACCATCTCCAGTGTACGGTGTATATATACGTGTGTGTACAGAGCTGTGTGATCCCCCAGTGTCACCATCTCCAGTGTACGGTGTATATATACGTGTGTGTACAGAGCTGTGTGATCCCCCAGTGTCACCATCTCCAGTGTACGGTGTATATATACGTGTGTGTACAGAGCTGTGTGATCCCCCAGTGTCACCATCTCCAGTGTACGGTGTATATATACGTGTGTGTACAGAGCTGTGTGATCCCCCAGTGTCACCATCTCCAGTGTACGGTGTATATATGCGTGTGTGTACAGAGCTGTGTGATCCCCCAGTGTCACCATCTCCAGTGCACGGTGTGTATATACGTGTGTGTACAGAGCTGTGTGATCCTCCAGTGTCACCACCTCCAGTGTACGGTGTATATATACGTGTGTGTACAGAGCTGTGTGATCCCCCAGTGTCACCATCTCCAGTGTACGGTGTATATATACGTGTGTGTACAGAGCTGTGTGATCCCCCAGTGTCACCATCTCCAGTGTACGGTGTATATATACGTGTGTGTACAGAGCTGTGTGATCCTCCAGTGTCACCATCTCCAGTGTACTGTGTATATATACGTGTGTGTACAGAGGAGACTGTGTGTACAGATCCCCCCAGTGTCACCATCTCCAGTGTACGGTGTATATATACGTGTGTGTACAGAGCTGTGTGATCCCCCAGTGTCACCATCTCCAGTGTACTGGGTATATATACGTGTGTGTACAGAGCTGTGTGATCCCCCAGTGTCACCATCTCCAGTGTACGGTGTATATATACGTGTGTGTACAGAGCTGTGTGATCCTCCAGTGTCACCATCTCCAGTGTACGGTGTATATATACGTGTGTGTACAGAGCTGTGTGATCCCCCAGTGTCACCATCTCCAGTGTACGGTGTATATATACGTGTGTGTACAGAGCTGTGTGATCCCCCAGTGTCACCATCTCCAGTGTACGGTGTATATATACGTGTGTGTACAGGGCTGTGTGATCCTCCAGTGTCACCATCTCCAGTGTACGGTGTATATATACCTGTGTGTACAGAGCTGTGTGATCCCCCAGTGTCACCATCTCCAGTGTACGGTGTATATACACGTGTGTGTACAGGGCTGTGTGATCCCCCAGTGTCACCATCTCCAGTGTACGGTGTATATATACGTGTGTGTACAGAGCTGTGTGATCCCCCAGTGTCACCATCTCCAGTGTACGGTGTATATATACGTGTGTGTACAGAGCTGTGTGATCCCCCAGTGTCACCATCTCCAGTGTACGGTGTATATATACGTGTGTGTACAGAGCTGTGTGATCCCCCAGTGTCACCATCTCCAGTGTACGGTGTATATACACGTGTGTGTACAGGGCTGTGTGATCCCCCAGTGTCACCATCTCCAGTGTACGGTGTATATATACGTGTGTGTACAGAGCTGTGTGATCCTCCAGTGTCACCATCTCCAGTGTACGGTGTATATACACGTGTGTGTACAGGGCTGTGTGATCCCCCAGTGTCACCATCTCCAGTGTACGGTGTATATATACGTGTGTGTACAGAGCTGTGTGATCCCCCAGTGTCACCATCTCCAGTGTACGGTGTATATATACGTGTGTGTACAGAGCTGTGTGATCCCCCAGTGTCACCATCTCCAGTGTACGGTGTATATATACGTGTGTGTACAGAGCTGTGTGATCCCCCAGTGTCACCATCTCCAGTGTACGGTGTATATATACGTGTGTGTACAGAGCTGTGTGATCCTCCAGTGTCACCATCCCCAGTGTACGGTGTATATATACGTGTGTGTACAGAGCTGTGTGATCCCCCAGTGTCACCATCTCCAGTGTACGGTGTATATATACGTGTGTGTACAGGGCTGTGTGATCCCCCAGTGTCACCATCTCCAGTGTACGGTGTATATATACGTGTGTGTACAGAGCTGTGTGATCCCCCAGTGTCACCATCTCCAGTGTACGGTGTATATATACGTGTGTGTACAGAGCTGTGTGATCCTCCAGTGTCACCATCTCCAGTGTACGGTGTATATATACGTGTGTGTACAGAGCTGTGTGATCCCCCAGTTTCACCATCTCCAGTGTACGGTGTATATATACGTGTGTGTACAGAGCTGTGTGATCCCCCAGTGTCACCATCTCCAGTGTACGGTGTATATATACGTGTGTGTACAGAGCTGTGTGATCCCCCAGTGTCACCATCTCCAGTGTACGGTGTATATATACGTGTGTGTACAGAGGTGTGTGATCCTCCAGTGTCACCACCTCCAGTGTGCGGTGTATATATACGTGTGTGTACAGAGCTGTGTGATCCCCCAGTGTTACCATCTCCAGTGTACGGTGTATATATACGTGTGTGTACAGAGCTGTGTGATCCCCCAGTGTCACCAACTCCAGTGTACGGTGTATATATACGTGTGTGTACAGAGCTGTGTGATCCTCCAGTGTCACCATCTCCAGTGTACGGTGTATATATACGTGTGGGTACAGGGCTGTGTGATCCCCCAGTGTCACCATCTCCAGTGTACGGTGTATATATATACGTGTGTGTACAGAGCTGTGTGATCCCCCAGTGTCACCATCTCCAGTGTACGGTGTATATATACGTGTGTGTACAGAGCTGTGTGATCCCCCAGTGTCACCATCTCCAGTGTACGGTGTATATACGCGTGTGTACAGAGCTGTGTGATCCTCCAGTGTCACCATCTCCAGTGTACGGTGTATATATACGTGTGTGTACAGAGCTGTGTGATCCCCCAGTGTCACCATCTCCAGTGTACGGTGTATATATACGTGTGTGTACAGAGCTGTGTGATCCTCCAGTGTCACCATCTCCAGTGTACGGTGTATATATACGTGTGTGTACAGAGCTGTGTGATCCCCCAGTGTCACCATCTCCAGTGTACGGTGTATATATACGTGTGTGTACAGAGCTGTGTGATCCTCCAGTGTCACCATCTCCAGTGTACGGTGTATATATACGTGTGTACAGAGCTGTGTGATCCCCCAGTGTCACCATCTCCAGTGTATGGTGTATATATACGTGTGTGTATAGAGCTGTGTGATCCCCCAGTGTCACCATCTCCAGTGTACGGTGTATATATACGTGTGTGTACAGAGCTGTGTGATCCCCCAGTGTCACCATCTCCAGTGTACGGTGTATATATACGTGTGTGTACAGAGCTGTGTGATCCCCCAGTGTCACCATCTCCAGTGTACGGTGTATATATACGTGTGTGTACAGAGCTGTGTGATCCCCCAGTGTCACCATCTCCAGTGTACGGTGTATATATACGTGTGTGTACAGAGCTGTGTGATCCCCCAGTGTCACCATCTCCAGTGTACGGTGTATATATACGTGTGTTTACAGAGCTGTGTGATCCCCCAGTGTCACCATCTCCAGTGTACGGTGTATATATACGTGTGTGTACAGAGCTGTGTGATCCTCCAGTGTCACCATCTCCAGTGTACGGTGTATATATACGTGTGTGTACAGGGCTGTGTGATCGTCCAGTGTCACCATCTCCAGTGTACGGTGTATATATACGTGTGTGTACAGAGCTGTGTGATCCTCCAGTGTCACCATCTCCAGTGTACGGTGTATATATACGTGTGTGTACAGAGCTGTGTGATCCCCCAGTGTCACCATCTCCAGTGTATGGTGTATATATACGTGTGTGTACAGAGCTGTGTGATCCCCCAGTGTCACCATCTCCAGTGTACGGTGTATATATACGTGTGTGTACAGAGCTGTGTGATCCCCCAGTGTCACCATCTCCAGTGTACGGTGTATATATACGTGTGTGTACAGAGCTGTGTGATCCTCCAGTGTCACCATCTCCAGTGTACTGTGTATATATACGTGTGTGTACAGAGGAGACTGTGTGTACAGATCCCCCCAGTGTCACCATCTCCAGTGTACGGTGTATATATACGTGTGTGTACAGAGCTGTGTGATCCCCCAGTGTCACCATCTCCAGTGTACTGTGTATATATACGTGTGTGTACAGAGCTGTGTGATCCCCCAGTGTCACCATCTCCAGTGTACGGTGTATATATACGTGTGTGTACAGAGCTGTGTGATCCTCCTGTGTCACCATCTCCAGTGTACGGTGTATATATACGTGTGTGTACAGAGCTGTGTGATCCCCCAGTGTCACCATCTCCAGTGTACTGTGTATATATACGTGTGTGTACAGAGCTGTGTGATCCCCCAGTGTCACCATCTCCAGTGTACGGTGTATATATACGTGTGTGTACAGGGCTGTGTGATCCTCCAGTGTCACCATCTCCAGTGTACGGTGTATATATACCTGTGTGTACAGAGCTGTGTGATCCCCCAGTGTCACCATCTCCAGTGTACGGTGTATATACACGTGTGTGTACAGGGCTGTGTGATCCCCCAGTGTCACCATCTCCAGTGTACGGTGTATATATACGTGTGTGTACAGAGCTGTGTGATCCCCCAGTGTCACCATCTCCAGTGTACGGTGTATATATACGTGTGTGTACAGAGCTGTGTGATCCCCCAGTGTCACCATCTCCAGTGTACGGTGTATATATACGTGTGTGTACAGAGCTGTGTGATCCCCCAGTGTCACCATCTCCAGTGTACGGTGTATATACACGTGTGTGTACAGGGCTGTGTGATCCCCCAGTGTCACCATCTCCAGTGTACGGTGTATATATGCGTGTGTGTACAGAGCTGTGTGATCCTCCAGTGTCACCATCTCCAGTGTACGGTGTATATACACGTGTGTGTACAGGGCTGTGTGATCCCCCAGTGTCACTATCTCCAGTGTACGGTGTATATATACGTGTGTGTACAGAGCTGTGTGATCCCCCAGTGTCACCATCTCCAGTGTACGGTGTATATATACGTGTGTGTACAGAGCTGTGTGATCCCCCAGTGTCACCATCTCCAGTGTACGGTGTATATATACGTGTGTGTACAGAGCTGTGTGATCCCCCAGTGTCATCATCTCCAGTGTACGGTGTATATATACGTGTGTGTACAGAGCTGTGTGATCCTCCAGTGTCACCATCCCCAGTGTACGGTGTATATATACGTGTGTGTACAGAGCTGTGTGATCCCCCAGTGTCACCATCTCCAGTGTACGGTGTATATATACGTGTGTGTACAGGGCTGTGTGATCCCCCAGTGTCACCATCTCCAGTGTACGGTGTATATATATGTGTGTGTACACAGCTGTGTGATCCCCCAGTGTCACCATCTCCAGTGTACGGTGTATATATACGTGTGTGTACAGAGCTGTGTGATCCCCCAGTTTCACCATCTCCAGTGTACGGTGTATATATACGTGTGTGTACAGAGCTGTGTGATCCCCCAGTGTCACCATCTCCAGTGTACGGTGTATATATACGTGTGTGTACAGAGCTGTGTGATCCTCCAGTGTCACCACCTCCAGTGTGCGGTGTATATATACGTGTGTGTACAGAGCTGTGTGATCCCCCAGTGTTACCATCTCCAGTGTACGGTGTATATATACGTGTGTGTACAGAGCTGTGTGATCCCCCAGTGTCACCATCTCCAGTGTACGGTGTATATATACGTGTGTGTACAGAGCTGTGTGATCCTCCAGTGTCACCATCTCCAGTGTACGGTGTATATATACGTGTGTGTACAGGGCTGTGTGATCCCCCAGTGTCACCATCTCCAGTGTACGGTGTATATATATACGTGTGTGTACAGAGCTGTGTGATCCTCCATTGTCACCATCTCCAGTGTACGGTGTATATATACGTGTGTACAGAGCTGTGTGATCCCCCAGTGTCACCATCTCCAGTGTATGGTGTATATATACGTGTGTGTATAGAGCTGTGTGATCCCCCAGTGTCACCATCTCCAGTGTACGGTGTATATATACGTGTTTGTACAGAGCTGTGTGATCCCCCAGTGTCACCATCTCCAGTGTACGGTGTATATATACGTGTGTGTACAGAGCTGTGTGATCCCCCAGTGTCACCATCTCCAGTGTACGGTGTATATATACGTGTGTGTACAGAGCTGTGTGATCCCCCATTGTCACCATCTCCAGTGTACGGTGTATATATACGTGTGTGTACAGAGCTGTGTGATCCCCCAGTGTCACCATCTCCAGTGTACGGTGTATATATACGTGTGTGTACAGAGCTGTGTGATCCCCCAGTGTCACCATCTCCAGTGTACGGTGTATATATACGTGTGTGTACAGAGCTGTGTGATCCTCCAGTGTCACCATCTCCAGTGTACGGTGTATATATACGTGTGTGTACAGGGCTGTGTGATCCTCCAGTGTCACCATCTCCAGTGTACGGTGTATATATACGTGTGTGTACAGAGCTGTGTGATCCTCCAGTGTCACCATCTCCAGTGTACGGTGTATATATACGTGTGTGTACAGAGCTGTGTGATCCCCCAGTGTCACCATCTCCAGTGTACGGTGTATATATACGTGTGTGTACAGAGCTGTGTGATCCCCCAGTGTCACCATCTCCAGTGTACGGTGTATATATACGTGTGTGTACAGAGCTGTGTGATCCCCCAGTGTCACCATCTCCAGTGTACGGTGTATATATACGTGTGTGTACAGAGCTGTGTGATCCCCCAGTGTCACCATCTCCAGTGTACGGTGTATATATACGTGTGTGTACAGAGCTGTGTGATCCCCCAGTGTCACCATCTCCAGTGTACGGTGTATATATACGTGTGTGTACAGGGCTGTGTGATCCCCCAGTGTCACCATCTCCAGTGTACGGTGTATATATACGTGTGTGTACAGAGCTGTGTGATCCCCCAGTGTCACCATCTCCAGTGTACGGTGTATATATACGTGTGTGTACAGAGCTGTGTGATCCTCCAGTGTCACCATCTCCAGTGCGCGGTGTATATATACGTGTGTGTACAGAGCTGTGTGATCCCCCAGTGTCACCACCTCCAGTGTGCGGTGTATATATACGTGTGTGTACAGAGCTGTGTGATCCCCCCAGTGTCACCATCTCCAGTGTACGGTGTATATATACGTGTGTGTACAGAGCTGTGTGATCCCCCCAGTGTCACCATCTCCAGTGTATGGTGTATATATACGTGTGTGTAC
This sequence comes from Dendrobates tinctorius, assembly GCF_039654945.1. Classification (NCBI taxonomy): domain Eukaryota; kingdom Metazoa; phylum Chordata; class Amphibia; order Anura; family Dendrobatidae; genus Dendrobates; species Dendrobates tinctorius. Next base: position 392,477 of record NW_027361942.1, read on the forward strand.
AGAGCTGTGTGATCCCCCAGTGTCACCATCTCCAGTGTACGGTGTATATATATACGTGTGTGTACAGAGCTGTGTGATCCCCCAGTGTCACCATCTCCAGTGTACGGTGTATATATACGTGTGTGTACAGAGCTGTGTGATCCCCCAGTGTCACCATCTCCAGTGTACGGTGGATATATATACGTGTGTGTACAGGGCTGTGAGATCCCCCAGTGTCACCATCTCCAGTGCACGGTGTATATATATACGTGTGTGTACAGAGCTGTGTGATCCCCCAGTGTCACCATCTCCAGTGTACGGTGTATATATACGTGTGTGTACAGAGCTGTGTGATCCCCCAGTGTCACCATCTCCAGTGTACGGTGTATATATATACGTGTGTGTACAGGGCTGTGTGATCCCCCAGTGTCACCATCTCCAGAGTACGGTGTATATATATACGTGTGTGTACAGAGCTGTGTGATCCCCCAGTGTCACCATCTCCAGTGTACGGTGTATATATACGTGTGTGTACAGAGCTGTGTGATCCCCCAGTGTCACCATCTCCAGTGTACGGTGTATATATACGTGTGTGTACAGAGCTGTGTGATCCCCCAGTGTCACCATCTCCAGTGTACTGTGTATATATACGTGTGTGTACAGAGCTGTGTGATCCCCCAGTGTCACCATCTCCAGTGTACGGTGTATATATACGTGTGTGTACAGAGCTGTGTGATCCTCCAGTGTCACCATCTCCAGTGTACGGTGTATATATACGTGTGTGTACAGAGCTGTGTGATCCTCCAGTGTCACCATCTCCAGTGTACGGTGTATATATACGTGTGTGTACAGCGCTGTGTGATCCCCCAGTGTCACCATCTCCAGTGTACGGTGTATATATACCTGTGTGTACAGGGCTGTGTGATCCCCCAGTGTCATCATCTCCAGTGTACGGTGTATATATACGTGTGTGTACAGAGTTGTGTGATCCCCCAGTATCACCATCTCCAGTGTACGGTGTATATATACGTGTGTGTACAGCGCTGTGTGATCCTCCAGTGTCACCATCTCCAGTGTACTGTGTATATATACGTGTGTGTACAGGGCTGTGTGATCCCCCAGTGTCATCATCTCCAGTGTACGGTGTATATATACGTGTGTGTACAGAGCTGTGTGATCCCCCAGTGTCACCATCTCCAGTGTACGGTGTATATATACGTGTGATTACAGGGCTGTGTGATCCCCCAGTGTCATCATCTCCAGTGTACGGTGTATATATACGTGTGTGTACAGAGCTGTGTGATCCTCCAGTGTCACCATCTCCAGTGTACGGTGTATATATACGTGTGTGTACAAAGCTGTGTGATCCCCCCAGTGTCACCATCTCCAGTGTACGGTGTATATATACGTGTGTGTACAGAGCTGTGTGATCCTCCAGTGTCACCATCTCCAGTGTACGGTGTATATATACGTGTGTGTACAGAGCTGTGTGATCCCCCAGTGTCACCATCTCCAGTGTACGGTGTATATATACGTGTGTGTACAGAGCTGTGTGATCCTCCAGTGTCACCATCTCCAGTGTACGGTGTATATATACGTGTGTGTACAGAGCTGTGTGATCCCCCAGTGTCACCATCTCCAGTGTACGGTGTATATATACGTGTGTGTACAGAGCTGTGTGATCCCCCAGTGTCACCATCTCCAGTGTACGGTGTATATATACGTGTGTGTACAGAGCTGTGTGATCCCCCAGTGTCACCATCTCCAGTGTACGGTGTATATATACTTGTGTGTACAGAGCTGTGTAATCCCACAGTGTCAACATCTCCAGTGTACGGTGTATATATACGTGTGTGTACAGAGCTGTGTGATCCTCCAGTGTCACCATCTCCAGTGTACGGTGTATATATACGTGTGTGTACAGAGCTGTGTGATCCCCCAGTGTCACCATCTCCAGTGTACGGTGTATATATACGTGTGTGTACAGAGCTGTGTGATTCTCCAGTGTCACCATCTCCAGTGTACGGTGTATATATACGTGTGTGTACAGGGCTGTGTGATCCTCCAGTGTCACCATCTCCAGTGTACGGTGTATATATACGTGTGTGTACAGAGCTGTGTGATTCTCCAGTGTCACCATCTCCAGTGTACGGTGTATATATACGTGTGTGTACAGAGCTGTGTGATCCCCCAGTGTCACCATCTCCAGTGTACGGTGTATATATACGTGTGTGTACAGGGCTGTGTGATCCCCCAGTGTCACCATCTCCAGTGTACGGTGTATATATACGTGTGTGTACAGAGCTGTGTGATCCCCCAGTGTCACCATCTCCAGTGTACGGTGTATATATACGTGTGTGTACAGAGCTGTGTGATCCTCCAGTGTCACCATCTCCAGTGCGCGGTGTATATATACGTGTGTGTACAGAGCTGTGTGATCCCCCAGTGTCACCACCTCCAGTGTGCGGTGTATATATACGTGTGTGTACAGAGCTGTGTGATCCCCCCAGTGTCACCATCTCCAGTGTATGGTGTATATATACGTGTGTGTACAGAGCTGTGTGATCCCCCAGTGTCACCATCTCCAGTGTACGGTGTATATATATACGTGTGTGTACAGAGCTGTGTGATCCCCCAGTGTCACCATCTCCAGTGTACGGTGTATATATACGTGTGTGTACAGAGCTGTGTGATCCCCCAGTGTCACCATCTCCAGTGTACGGTGGATATATATACGTGTGTGTACAGGGCTGTGTGATCCCCCAGTGTCACCATCTCCAGTGCACGGTGTATATATATACGTGTGTGTACAGAGCTGTGTGATCCCCCAGTGTCACCATCTCCAGTGTACGGTGTATATATACGTGTGTGTACAGAGCTGTGTGATCCCCCAGTGTCACCATCTCCAGTGTACGGTGTATATATATACGTGTGTGTACAGGGCTGTGTGATCCCCCAGTGTCACCATCTCCAGAGTACGGTGTATATATATACGTGTGTGTACAGAGCTGTGTGATCCCCCAGTGTCACCATCTCCAGTGTACGGTGTATATATACGTGTGTGTACAGAGCTGTGTGATCCCCCAGTGTCACCATCTCCAGTGTACGGTGTATATATACGTGTGTGTACAGAGCTGTGTGATCCCCCAGTGTCACCATCTCCAGTGTACTGTGTATATATACGTGTGTGTACAGAGCTGTGTGATCCCCCAGTGTCACCATCTCCAGTGTACGGTGTATATATACGTGTGTGTACAGAGCTGTGTGATCCTCCAGTGTCACCATCTCCAGTGTACGGTGTATATATACGTGTGTGTACAGAGCTGTGTGATCCTCCAGTGTCACCATCTCCAGTGTACGGTGTATATATACGTGTGTGTACAGCGCTGTGTGATCCCCCAGTGTCACCATCTCCAGTGTACGGTGTATATATACCTGTGTGTACAGGGCTGTGTGATCCCCCAGTGTCATCATCTCCAGTGTACGGTGTATATATACGTGTGTGTACAGAGTTGTGTGATCCCCCAGTATCACCATCTCTAGTGTACGGTGTATATATACGTGTGTGTACAGCGCTGTGTGATCCTCCAGTGTCACCATCTCCAGTGTACTGTGTATATATACGTGTGTGTACAGGGCTGTGTGATCCCCCAGTGTCATCATCTCCAGTGTACGGTGTATATATACGTGTGTGTACAGAGCTGTGTGATCCCCCAGTGTCACCATCTCCAGTGTACGGTGTATATATACGTGTGTGTACAGGGCTGTGTGATCCCCCAGTGTCATCATCTCCAGTGTACGGTGTATATATACGTGTGTGTACAGAGCTGTGTGATCCTCCAGTGTCACCATCTCCAGTGTACGGTGTATATATACGTGTGTGTACAAAGCTGTGTGATCCCCCCAGTGTCACCATCTCCAGTGTACGGTGTATATATACGTGTGTGTACAGAGCTGTGTGATCCTCCAGTGTCACCATCTCCAGTGTACGGTGTATATATACGTGTGTGTACAGAGCTGTGTGATCCCCCAGTGTCACCATCTCCAGTGTACGGTGTATATATACGTGTGTGTACAGAGCTGTGTGATCCTCCAGTGTCACCATCTCCAGTGTACGGTGTATATATACGTGTGTGTACAGAGCTGTGTGATCCCCCAGTGTCACCATCTCCAGTGTACGGTGTATATATACGTGTGTGTACAGAGCTGTGTGATCCCCCAGTGTCACCATCTCCAGTGTACGGTGTATATATACGTGTGTGTACAGAGCTGTGTGATCCCCCAGTGTCACCATCTCCAGTGTACGGTGTATATATACTTGTGTGTACAGAGCTGTGTAATCCCACAGTGTCAACATCTCCAGTGTACGGTGTATATATACGTGTGTGTACAGAGCTGTGTGATCCTCCAGTGTCACCATCTCCAGTGTACGGTGTATATATACGTGTGTGTACAGAGCTGTGTGATCCCCCAGTGTCACCATCTCCAGTGTACGGTGTATATATACGTGTGTGTACAGAGCTGTGTGATTCTCCAGTGTCACCATCTCCAGTGTACGGTGTATATATACGTGTGTGTACAGGGCTGTGTGATCCTCCAGTGTCACCATCTCCAGTGTACGGTGTATATATACGTGTGTGTACAGAGCTGTGTGATTCTCCAGTGTCACCATCTCCAGTGTACGGTGTATATATACGTGTGTGTGCAGAGCTGTATGATCCCCCAGTGTCACCATCTCCAGTGTACGGTGTATATATATACGTGTGTGTACAGGGCTGTGTGATCCCCCAGTGTCACCATCTCCAGTGTACGGTGTATATATACGTGTGTGTACAGAGCTGTGTGATCCTCCAGTGTCACCATCTCCAGTGTACGGTGTATATATACGTGTGTGTACAGGGCTGTGTGATCCTCCAGTGTCACCATCTCCAGTGTACGGTGTATATATACGTGTGTGTACAGAGCTGTGTGATCCTCCAGTGTCACCATCTCCAGTGTACGGTGTATATATACCTGTGGGTACAGCGCTGTGTGATCCCCCAGTGTCACCATCTCCAGTGTACGGTGTATATATACGTGTGTGTACAGAGCTGTTTGATCCCCCAGTGTCATCATCTCCAGTGTACGGTGTATATATACGTGTGTGTACAGAGCTGTGTGATCCCCCAGTGTCACCATCTCCAGTGTACTGTGTATATATACGTGTGTGTACAGAGCTGTGTGATCCCCCAGTGTCACCATCTCCAGTGTACGGTGTATATATACGTGTGTGTACAGAGCTGTGTGATCCCCCAGTGTCACCATCTCCAGTGTACGGTGTATATATACGTGTGTGTACAGAGCTGTGTGATCCCCCAGTGTCACCATCTCCAGTGTACGGTGTATATATACGTGTGTGTACAGAGCTGTGTGATCCTCCAATGTCACCATCTCCAGTGTACGGTGTATATATATACGTGTATGTACAGAGCTGTGTGATCCCCCAGTGTCACCATCTCCAGTGTACGGTGTATATATATACGTGTGTGTACAGAGCTGTGTGATCCTCCAGTGTCACCATCTCCAGTGTACGGTGTATATATACGTGTGTGTACAGAGCTGTGTTATCCCCCAGTGTCACCATCTCCAGTGTACGGTGTATACATACGTGTGTGTACAGAGCTGTGTGATCCTCCAATGTCACCATCTCCAGTGTACGGTATATATATACGTGTGTGTACAGAGCTGTGTTATCCCCCAGTGTCACCATCTCCAGTGTACGGTGTATACATACGTGTGTGTACAGAGCTGTGTGATCCCCCAGTGTCACCATCTCCAGTGTACGGTGTATATATACGTGTGTGTACAGAGCTGTGTTATCCCCCAGTGTCACCATCTCCAGTGTACGGTGTATATATACGTGTGTGTACAGGGCTGTGTGATCCTCCAATGTCACCATCTCCAGTGTACGGTGTATATATATACGTGTGTGTACAGAGCTGTGTGATCCCCCAGTGTCACCATCTCCAGTGTACGGTGTATATATATACGTGTGTGTACAGAGCTGTGTGATCCCCCAGTGTCACCATCTCCAGTGTACGATGTATATATATACGTGTGTGTACAGAGCTGTGTGATCCCCCAGTGTCACCATCTCCAGTGTATGGTATATATATACGTGTGTGTACAGAGCTGTGTGATCCCCCAGTGTCACCATCTCCAGTGTACGGTGTATACATATGTGTGTGTACAGAGCTGTGTGATCCCCCAGTGTCACCATCTCCAGTGTACGGTGTATATATACGTGTGTGTACAGGGCTGTTTGATCCCCCAGTGTCACCATATCCATTGTACGGTGTATATATACGTGTGTGTACAGAGCTGTGTGATCCCCCAGTGTCACCATCTCCAGTGTACGGTGTATATATACGTGTGTGTACAGAGCTGTGTGATCCCCCAGTGTCACCATCTCCAGTGTACGGTGTATACATACGTGTGTGTACAGGGCTGTGTGATCCTCCAATGTCACCATCTCCAGTGTACGGTGTATATATATACGTGTGTGTACAGAGCTGTGTGATCCCCCAGTGTCACCATCTCCAGTGTACGGTGTATATATATACGTGTGTGTACAGAGCTGTGTGATCCCCCAGTGTCACCATCTCCAGTGTATGGTGTATATATACGTGTGTGTACAGAGCTGTGTGATCCCCCAGTGTCACCATCTCCAGTTTACGGTGTATATATACGTGTGTGTACAGAGCTGTGTGATCCCCCAGTGTCACCATCTCCAGTGTACGGTGTATATATACGTGTGTGTACAGAGCTGTGTGATCCCCCAGTGTCAACATCTCCAGTGTGCGGTGTATATATACGTGCGTGTACAGGGCTGTGTGATCCCCCAGTGTCACCATCTCCAGTGTACGGTGTATATATACGTGTGTGTACAGAGCTGTGTGATCCCCCAGTGTCACCATCTCCAGTGTACGGTGTATATATATACGTGTGTGTACAGAGCTGTGTGATCCCCCAGTGTCACCATCTCCAGTGTACGGTGTATATATACGTGTGTGTACAGAGCTGTGTGATCCCCCAGTGTCACCATCTCCAGTGTGCGGTGTATATATACGTACGTGTACAGGGCTGTGTGATCCCCCAGTGTCACCATCTCCAGTGTACGGTGTATATATACGTGTGTGTACAGAGCTGTGTGATCCCCCAGTGTCACCATCTCCAGTGTACGGTGTATATATACGTGTGTGTACAGAGCTGTGTGATCCCCCAGTGTCACCATCTCCAGTGTACGGTGTATATATACCTGTGTGTACAGCGCTGTGTGATCCTCCAGTGTCACCATCTCCAGTGTACGGTGTATATATACCTGTGTGTACAGCGCTGTGTGATCCCCCAGTGTCACCATCTCCAGTGTACGGTGTATATATACCTGTGTGTACAGAGCTGTGTGATCCCCCAGTGTCACCATCTCCAGTGTACGGTGTATATATACCTGTGTGTACAGCGCTGTGTGATCCTCCAGTGTCACCATCTCCAGTGTACGGTGTATATATACATGTGTGTACAGCGCTGTGTGATCCCCCAGTGTCACCATCTCCAGTGTACGGTGTATATATACGTGTGTGTACAGGGCTGTGTGATCCTCCAGTGTCACCATCTCCAGTGTACGGTGTATATATACGTGTGTGTACAGGGCTGTGTGATCCTCCAGTGTCACCATCTCCAGTGTACGGTGTATATATACGTGTGTGTACAGGGCTGTGTGATCCTCCAGTGTCACCATCTCCAGTGTACGGTGTATATATACGTGTGTGTACAGAGCTGTGTGATCCCCCAGTGTCACCATCTCCAGTGTACAGTGTATATATACGTGTGTGTACAGAGCTGTGTGATCCCCCAGTGTCACCATCTCCAGTGTACGGTGTATATATACGTGTGTGTACAGAGCTGTGTGATCCCCCAGTGTCACCATCTCCAGTGTACGGTGTATATATACGTGTGTGTACAGAGCTGTGTGATCCCCCAGTGTCACCATCTCCAGTGTACGGTGTATATATACGTGTGTGTACAGAGCTGTGTGATCCTCCAATGTCACCATCTCCAGTGTACGGTGTATATATATACGTGTGTGTACAGAGCTGTGTGATCCCCCAGTGTCACCATCTCCAGTGTACGGTGTATATATATACGTGTGTGTACAGAGCTGTGTGATCCTCCAGTGTCACCATCTCCAGTGTACGGTGTATATATACGTGTGTGTACAGAGCTGTGTTATCCCCCAGTGTCACCATCTCCAGTGTACGGTGTATACATACGTGTGTGTACAGGGCTGTGTGATCCTCCAATGTCACCATCTCCAGTGTACGGTGTATATTTACGTGTGTGTACAGAGCTGTGTGATCCCCCAGTGTCACCATCTCCAGTGTACGGTGTATACATACGTGTGTGTACAGAGCTGTGTGATCCCCCAGTGTCACCATCTCCAGTGTACGGTGTATATATACGTGTGTGTACAGGGCTGTTTGATCCCCCAGTGTCACCATATCCATTGTACGGTGTATATATACGTGTGTGTACAGAGCTGTGTGATCCCCCAGTGTCACCATCTCCAGTGTACGGTGTATATATACGTGTGTGTACAGAACTGTGTGATCCCCCAGTGTCACCATCTCCAGTGTACGGTGTATACATACGGGTGTGTACAGGGCTGTGTGATCCTCCAATGTCACCATCTCCAGTGTACGGTGTATATATATACGTGTGTGTACAGAGCTGTGTGATCCCCCAGTGTCACCATCTCCAGTGTACGGTGTATATATATACGTGTGTGTACAGAGCTGTGTGATCCCCCAGTGTCACCATCTCCAGTGTATGGTGTATATATACGTGTGTGTACAGAGCTGTGTGATCCCCCAGTGTCACCATCTCCAGTGTATGGTGTATATATACGTGTGTGTACAGAGCTGTGTGATCCCCCAGTGTCACCATCTCCAGTGTACGGTGTATATATACGTGTGTGTACAGAGCTGTGTGATCCCCCAGTGTCACCATCTCCAGTGTACGGTGTATATATACGTGTGTGTACAGAGCTGTGTGATCCCCCAGTGTCACCATCTCCAGTGTACGGTGTATATATACGTGTGTGTACAGAGCTGTGTGATCCCCCAGTGTCACCATCTCCAGTGTACTGTGTATATATACGTGTGTGTACAGAGCTGTGTGATCCCCCAGTGTCACCATCTCCAGTGTACGGTGTATATATACGTGTGTGTACAGCGCTGTGTGATCCCCCAGTGTCACCATCTCCAGTGTACGGTGTATATATACGTGTGTGTACAGAGCTGTGTGATCCCCCAGTGTCACCATCTCCAGTGTACGGTGTATATATACGTGTGTGTACAGAGTTGTGTGATCCCCCAGTGTCAACATCTCCAGTGTACGGTGTATATATACGTGTGTAAACAGAGCTGTGTGATCCCCCAGTGTCACCATCTCCAGTGTACGGTGTATATATACGTGTGTGTACAGAGCTGGGTGATCCCCCAGTGTCACCATCTCCAGTGTACGGTGTATATATACGTGTGTGTACAGAGCTGTGTGATCCCCCAGTGTCACCATCTCCAGTGTACGGTGTATATATACGTGTGTGTACAGAGCTGTGTGATCCCCCAGTGTCACCATCTCCAGTGCACGGTGTATATATACGTGTGTGTGCAGAGCTGGGTGATCCCCCAGTGTCACCATCTCCAGTGTACGGTGTATATATATACGTGTGTGTACAGCGCTGTGTGATCCCCCAGTGTCACCATCTCCAGTGTACGGAGTATATATACGTGTGTGTACAGTGCTGTGTGATCCCCCAGTGTCACCATCTCCAGTGTACTGTGTATATATACGTGTGTGTACAGCGCTGTGTGATCCCCCAGTGTCACCATCTCCAGTGTACGGTGTATACATACGTGTGTGTACAGAGCTGTGTGATCCTCCAGTGTCACCATCTCCAGTGTACGGTGTATATATACGTGTGTGTACAGTGCTGTGTGATCCCCCAGTGTCACCATCTCCAGTGTACGGTGTATATATACGTGTGTGTACAGAGCTGTGTGATCCCCCAGTGTCACCATCTCCAGTGTACGGTGTATATATACGTGTGTGTACAGAGCTGTGTGATTCTCCAGTGTACGGTGTATATATACGTTTGTGTACAGGGCTGTGTGATCCCCCAGTGTCACCATCTCCAGTGTACGGTGTATATATACGTGTGTGTACAGGGCTGTGTGATCCTCCAATGTCACCATCTCCAGTGTACGGTGTATATATACGTGTGTGTACAGAGCTGTGTGATCCCCCAGTGTCACCATCTCCAGTGTACGGTGTATATATATACGTGTGTGTACAGAGCTGTGTGATCCCCCAGTGTCACCATCTCCAGTGTACGGTGTATATATACGTGTGTGTACAGAGCTGTGTGATCCCCCAGTGTCACCATCTCCAGTGTACGGTGTATACATACGTGTGTGTACAGAGCTGTGTGATCCCCCAGTGTCACCATCTCCAGTGTACGGTGTATATATACGTGTGTGTACAGTGCTGTGTGATCCCCCAGTGTCACCATCTCCAGTGTACGATGTATATATACGTGTGTGTACAGAGCTGTGTGATCCCCCAGTGTCACCATCTCCAGTGTACGGTGTATATATACGTGTGTGTACAGAGCTGTGTGATTCTCCAGTGTACGGTGTATATATACGTTTGTGTACAGGGCTGTGTGATCCCCCAGTGTCACCATCTCCAGTGTACGGTGTATATATACGTGTGTGTACAGGGCTGTGTGATCCTCCAATGTCACCATCTCCAGTGTACGGTGTATATATACGTGTGTGTACAGAGCTGTGTGATCCCCCAGTGTCACCATCTCCAGTGTACGGTGTATATATATACGTGTGTGTACAGAGCTGTGTGATCCCCCAGTGTCACCATCTCCAGTGTACGGTGTATATATACGTGTGTGTGCAGAGCTGGGTGATCCCCCAGTGTCACCATCTCCAGTGTACGGTGTATACATACGTGTGTGTACAGAGCTGTGTGATCCCCCAGTGTCACCATCTCCAGTGTACGGTGTATATATACGTGTCTGTGCAGAGCTGGGTGATCCCCCAGTGTCACCATCTCCAGTGTACGGTGTATATATATACGTGTGTGTACAGAGCTGTGTGATCCCCTAGTGTCACCATCTCCAGTGTACGGTGTATATATACGTGTGTGTACAGAGCTGTGTGATCCCCCAGTGTCACCATCTCCAGTGTACGGTGTATATATATACGTGTGTGTACAGAGCTGTGTGATCCCCCCAGTGTCACCATCTCCAGTATATGGTGTATATATACGTGTGTGTACAGAGCTGTGTGATCCCCCAGTGTCATCATCTCCAGTGTACGGTGTATATATACGTGTGTGTACAGAGCTGTGTGATCCCCCCAGTGTCACCATCTCCAGTGTACGGTGTATATATACGTGTGTGTACAGAGCTGTGTGATCCCCCAGTGTCATCATCTCCAGTGTACGGTGTATATATACGTGTGTGTACAGAGCTGTGTGATCCCCCCAGTGTCACCATCTCCAGTGTACGGTGTATATATACGTGTGTGTACAGAGCTGTGTGATCCTCCAGTGTCACCATCTCCAGTGTACGGTGTATATATACGTGTGTGTACAGAGCTGTGTGATCCCCCAGTGTCACCATCTCCAGTGTACGGTGTATATATACGTGTGTGTACAGGGCTGTGTGATCCCCCAGTGTCACCATCTCCAGTGTACGGTGTATATATACGTGTGTGTACAGAGCTGTGTGATCCCCCAGTGTCACCATCTCCAGTGTACGGTGTATATATACGTGTGTGTACAGAGCTGTGTGATCCCCCAGTGTCACCATCTCCAGTGTACGGTGTATATATACGTGTGTGTACAGAGCTGTGTGATCCCCCAGTGTCACCATCTCCAGTGTACGGTGTATATATACGTGTGTGTACTGAGCTGTTTGATCCCCCAGTGTCACCATCTCCAGTGTACGGTGTATATATATACGTGTGTGTACAGAGCTGTGTGATCCCCCAGTGTCACCATCTCCAGTGTACGGTGTACATATACGTGTGTGTACAGAGCTGTGTGATCCCCCAGTGTCATCATCTCCAGTGTACGGTGTATATATACGTGTGTGTACAGAGCTGTGTGATCCCCCAGTGTCACCATCTCCAGTGTACGCTGTATATATATGTGTGTGTACAGAGCTGTGTGATCCCCCAGTGTCACCATCTCCAGTGTACGGTGTATATATATACGTGTGTGTACAGCGCTGTGTGATCCCCCAGTGTCACCATCTCCAGTGTACGGAGTATATATACGTGTGTGTACAGCGCTGTGTGATCCCCCAGTGTCACCATCTCCAGTGTACGGTGTATATATACGTGTGTGTACAGTGCTGTGTGATCCCCCAGTGTCACCATCTCCAGTGTACGGTGTATACATACGTGTGTGTACAGAGCTGTGTGATCCCCCAGTGTCACCATCTCCAGTGTACGGTGTATATATACGTGTGTGTACAGAGCTGTGTGATCCCCCAGTGTCACCATCTCCAGTGTACGGTGTATATATACGTGTGTGTACAGAGCTGTGTGATCCCCCAGTGTCACCATCTCCAGTGTACGGTGTATATATACGTGTGTGTACAGAGCTGTGTGATCCCCCAGTGTCACCATCTCCAGTGTACGGTGTATATATACGTGTGTGTACAGAGCTGTGTGATCCCCCAGTGTCACCATCTCCAGTGTACGGTGTATATATATACGTGTGTGTACAGTGCTGTGTGATCCCCCAGTGTCACCATCTCCAGTGTACGGTGTATATATACGTGTGTGTACAGAGCTGTGTGATCCCCCAGTGTCACCATCTCCAGTGTACGGTGTATATATACGTGTGTGTACAGCGCTGTGTGATCCCCCAGTGTCACCATCTCCAGTGTACGGTGTATATATACGTGTGTGTACAGCGCTGTGTGATCCCCCAGTGTCACCATCTCCAGTGTACGGTGTATACATAAGTGTGTGTATAGAGCTGTGTGATCCCCCAGTGTCACCATCTCCAGTGTACGGTGTATATATACGTGTGTGTACAGAGCTGTGTGATCCTCCAGTGTCACCATCTCCAGTGTACGGTGTATATATACGTGTGTGTACAGAGCTGTGTTATCCCCCAGTGTCACCATCTCCAGTGTACGGTGTATACATACGTGTGTGTACAGGGCTGTGTGATCCTCCAATGTCACCATCTCCAGTGTACGGTGTATATATATACGTGTGTGTACAGAGCTGTGTGATCCCCCAGTGTCACCATCTCCAGTGTACGGTGTATATATATACGTGTGTGTACAGAGCTGTGTGATCCCCCAGTGTCACCATCTCCAGTGTACGGTGTATATATATACGTGTGTGTACAGAGCTGTGTGATCCCCCAGTGTCACCATCTCCAGTGTATGGTATATATATACGTGTGTGTACAGAGCTGTGTGATCCCCCAGTGTCACCATCTCCAGTGTACGGTGTATATATACGTGTGTGTACAGGGCTGTTTGATCCCCCAGTGTCACCATATCCATTGTACGGTGTATATATATGTGTGTGTACAGAGCTGTGTGATCCCCCAGTGTCACCATCTCCAGTGTACGGTGTATATATACGTGTGTGTACAGAGCTGTGTGATCCCCCAGTGTCACCATCTCCAGTGTACGGTGTATACATACGTGTGTGTACAGGGCTGTGTGATCCCCCAGTGTCACCATCTCCAGTGTACGGTGTATATATATATGTGTGTGTACAGAGCTGTGTGATCCCCCAGTGTCACCATCTCCAGTGTACGGTGTATATATATATGTGTGTGTACAGAGCTGTGTGATCCTCCAATGTCACCATCTCCAGTGTACGGTGTATATATATATGTGTGTGTACAGAGCTGTGTGATCCCCCAGTGTCACCATCTCCAGTGTACGGTGTATATATATATGTGTGTGTACAGAGCTGTGTGATCCCCCAGTGTCACCATCTCCAGTGTACGGTGTATATATATACGTGTGTGTACAGAGCTGTGTGATCCCCCAGTGTCACCATCTCCAGTTTACGGTGTATATATACGTGTGTGTACAGAGCTGTGTGATCCCCCAGTGTCACCATCTCCAGTGTACGGTGTATATATACGTGTGTGTACAGAGCTGTGTGATCCCCCAGTGTCACCATCTCCAGTGTGCGGTGTATATATACGTGCGTGTACAGGGCTGTGTGATCCCCCAGTGTCACCATCTCCAGTGTACGGTGTATATATACGTGTGTGTACAGAGCTGTGTGATCCCCCAGTGTCACCATCTCCAGTGTACGGTGTATATATATACGTGTGTGTACAGAGCTGTGTGATCCCCCAGTGTCACCATCTCCAGTGTACGGTGTATATATACGTGTGTGTACAGAGCTGTGTGATCCCCCAGTGTCACCATCTCCAGTGTGCGGTGTATATATACGTGTGTGTACAGAGCTGTGTGATCCCCCAGTGTCACCATCTCCAGTGTACGGTGTATATATACCTGTGTGTACAGCGCTGTGTGATCCTCCAGTGTCACCATCTCCAGTGTACGGTGTATATACACTCACTGGCCACTTTATTAGGTACACCTGTCCAACTGTGTGTTAAGACTTAATTTCTAATCAGCCAATCACATGGCGGCAACTCAGTGCATTTAGGCATGTAGACATGGTCAAGACAATCTCCTGCAGTTCAAACCGAGCATCAGTATGGGGAAGAAAGGTGATTTGAGTGCCTTTGAACGTGGCATGATTGTTGGTGCCAGAAGGGCTGGTCTGAGTATTTCAGAAACTGCTGATCTACTGGGATTTTCACGCACAACCATCTCTAGGGTTTACAGAGAATGGTCCGAAAAAGAAAAAAAATCCAGTGAGCGGCAGTTCTGTGGGCGAAAATGCCTTGTTGATGCCAGAGGTCAGAGGAGAATGGGCAGACTGGTTCGAGCTGATAGAAAGGCAACAGTGACTCAAATTGCCACCCGTTACAACCAAGGTAGGCAGAAGAGCATCTCTGAACGCACAGTGCGTCGAACTTTGAGGCAGATGGGCTACAGCAGCAGAAGACCACACTGGGTACCACTCCTCTCAGCTAAGAACAGGAAACTGAGGCTACAATTTGCACAAGCTCATCGAAATTGGACAGTAGAAGATTGGAAAAACGTTGCCTGGTCTGATGAGTCTCGATTTCTGCTGCGACATTCGGATGGTAGGGTCAGAATTTGGCGTAAACAACATGAAAGCATGGATCCATCCAGCCTTGTATCAACGGTTCAGGCTGGTGGTGGTGGTGTCATGGTGTGGGGAATTTTTTCTTGGCACTCTTTGGGCCCCTTGGTACCAATTGAGCATCGTTGCAACGCCACAGCCTACCTGAGTATTGTTGCTGACCATGTCCATCCCTTTATGACCACAATGTACCCAACATCTGATGGCTACTTTCAGCAGGATAATGCGCCATGTCATAAAGCTCGAATCATCTCAGATTGGTTTCTTGACCATGACAATGAGTTCACTGTACTCAAATGGCCTCCTCAGTCACCAGATCTCAATCCAATAGAGCATCTTTGGGATGTGGTGGAACGGGAGATTCGCATCAGGGATGTGCAGCCGACAAATCTGCGCCAACTGTGTGATGCCATCATGTCAATATGGTCCAAAATCTCTGAGGAATGCTTCCAGCACCTTGTTGAATCTCTGCCACGAAGAATTGAGGCAGTTCTGAAGGCAAAAGGGGGTCCAACCCGTTACTAGCATGGTGTACCTAATAAAGTGGCCAGTGAGTGTATACGTGTGTGTACAGGGCTGTGTGATCCTCCAGTGTCACCATCTCCAGTGTACGGTGTATATATACGTGTGTGTACAGAGCTGTGTGATCCTCCAGTGTCACCATCTCCAGTGTACCGTGTATATATACCTGTGTGTACAGCGCTGTGTGATCCCCCAGTGTCACCATCTCCAGTGTACGGTGTATATATACGTGTGTGTACAGAGCTGTGTGATCCCCCAGTGTCACCATCTCCAGTGTGCGGTGTATATATACGTACGTGTACAGGGCTGTGTGATCCCCCAGTGTCACCATCTCCAGTGTACGGTGTATATATACAGTGCCTACAAGTAGTATTCAACCCCCTGCAGATTTAGCAGGTTTACACATTCGGAATTAACTTGGCATTGTGACATTTGGACTGTAGATCAGCCTGGAAGTGTGAAATGCACTGCAGCAAAAAAGAATGTTATTTCTTTGTTTAATTTTTTTTTAAATTGTGAAAAGTTTATTCAGAGGGTCATTTATTATTCAACCCCTCAAACCACCAGAATTCTGTTTGGTTCCCCTAAAGTATTAAGAAGTATTTCAGGCACAAAGAACAATGAGCTTCACATGTTTGGATTAATTATCTCTTTTTCCAGCCTTTTCTGACTATTTAAGACCCTCCCCAAACTTGTGAACAGCACTCATACATGGTCAACATGGGAAAGACAAAGGAGCATTCCAAGGCCATCAGAGACAAGATCGTGGAGGGTCACAAGGCTGGCAAGGGGTACAAAACCCTTTCCAAGGAGTTGGGCCTACCTGTCTCCACTGTTGGGAGCATCATCCGGAAGTGGAAGGCTTATGGAACTACTGTTAGCCTTCCACGGCCTGGACAGCCTTTGAAAGTTTCCTCCCGTGCCGAGGCCAGGCTTGTCCGAAGAGTCAAGGCTAACCCAAGGACAACAAGGAAGGAGCTCCGGGAAGATCTCATGGCAGTGGGGACATTGGTTTCAGTCAATACCATAAGTAACGTACTCCACCGCAATGGTCTTCGTTCCAGACGAGCCCGTAAGGTACCTTTACTTTCAAAGCTTCATGTCAAGGCTCGTCTACAGTTTGCTCTTGATCACTTGGAGGACTCTGAGACAGACTGGTTCAAGGTTCTCTGGTCTGATGAGACCAAGATCGAGATCTTTGGTGCCAACCACACACGTGACGTTTGGAGACTGGATGGCACTGCATACGACCCCAAGAATACCATCCCTACAGTCAAGCATGGTGGTGGCAGCATCATGCTGTGGGGCTGTTTCTCAGCCAAGGGGCCTGGCCATCTGGTCCGCATCCATGGGAAGATGGATAGCACGGCCTACCTGGAGATTTTGGCCAAGAACCTCCGCTCCTCCATCAAGGATCTTAAGATGGGTCGTCATTTCATCTTCCAACAAGACAACGACCCAAAGCACACAGCCAAGAAAACCAAGGCCTGGTTCAAGAGGCAAAAAATCAAGGTGTTGGAGTGGCCTAGTCAGTCTCCTGACCTTAACCCAATTGAAAACTTGTGGAAGGAGCTCAAGATTAAAGTCCACATGAGACACCCAAAGAACCTAGATAACTTGGAGAAGATCTGCATGGAGGAGTGGGCCAAGATAACTCCAGAGACCTGTGCCGGCCTGATCAGGTCTTATAAAAGACGATTATTAGCTGTAATTGCAAACAAGGGTTATTCCACAAAATATTAAACCTAGGGGTTGAATAATAATTGACCCACACTTGTATGTTTAAAATTTATTAAAATTTAACTGAGCAACATAACTTTTTGGTTTGTAAGATTTATGCATCTGTTAATAAATCCTGCTCTTGTGTGAAGTTTGAAGGCTCTAACTTATTTGCATCTTATCAAACCTGCTAAATCTGCAGGGGGTTGAATACTACTTGTAGGCACTGTACGTGTGTGTACAGAGCTGTGTGATCCCCCAGTGTCACCATCTCCAGTGTACGGTGTATATATACCTGTGTGTACAGCGCTGTGTGATCCTCCAGTGTCACCATCTCCAGTGTACGGTGTATATACACTCACTGGCCACTTTATTAGGTACACCTGTCCAACTGTGTGTTAAGACTTAATTTCTAATCAGCCAATCACATGGCGGCAACTCAGTGCATTTAGGCATGTAGACATGGTCAAGACAATCTCCTGCAGTTCAAACCGAGCATCAGTATGGGGAAGAAAGGTGATTTGAGTGCCTTTGAACGTGGCATGATTGTTGGTGCCAGAAGGGCTGGTCTGAGTATTTCAGAAACTGCTGATCTACTGGGATTTTCACGCACAACCATCTCTAGGGTTTACAGAGAATGGTCCGAAAAAGAAAAAAAATCCAGTGAGCGGCAGTTCTGTGGGCGAAAATGCCTTGTTGATGCCAGAGGTCAGAGGAGAATGGGCAGACTGGTTCGAGCTGATAGAAAGGCAACAGTGACTCAAATTGCCACCCGTTACAACCAAGGTAGGCAGAAGAGCATCTCTGAACGCACAGTGCGTCGAACTTTGAGGCAGATGGGCTACAGCAGCAGAAGACCACACTGGGTACCACTCCTCTCAGCTAAGAACAGGAAACTGAGGCTACAATTTGCACAAGCTCATCGAAATTGGACAGTAGAAGATTGGAAAAACGTTGCCTGGTCTGATGAGTCTCGATTTCTGCTGCGACATTCGGATGGTAGGGTCAGAATTTGGCGTAAACAACATGAAAGCATGGATCCATCCAGCCTTGTATCAACGGTTCAGGCTGGTGGTGGTGGTGTCATGGTGTGGGGAATTTTTTCTTGGCACTCTTTGGGCCCCTTGGTACCAATTGAGCATCGTTGCAACGCCACAGCCTACCTGAGTATTGTTGCTGACCATGTCCATCCCTTTATGACCACAATGTACCCAACATCTGATGGCTACTTTCAGCAGGATAATGCGCCATGTCATAAAGCTCGAATCATCTCAGATTGGTTTCTTGACCATGACAATGAGTTCACTGTACTCAAATGGCCTCCTCAGTCACCAGATCTCAATCCAATAGAGCATCTTTGGGATGTGGTGGAACGGGAGATTCGCATCAGGGATGTGCAGCCGACAAATCTGCGCCAACTGTGTGATGCCATCATGTCAATATGGTCCAAAATCTCTGAGGAATGCTTCCAGCACCTTGTTGAATCTCTGCCACAAAGAATTGAGGCAGTTCTGAAGGCAAAAGGGGGTCCAACCCGTTACTAGCATGGTGTACCTAATAAAGTGGCCAGTGAGTGTATACGTGTGTGTACAGGGCTGTGTGATCCTCCAGTGTCACCATCTCCAGTGTACGGTGTATATATACGTGTGTGTACAGAGCTGTGTGATCGTCCAGTGTCACCATCTCCAGTGTACCGTGTATATATACCTGTGTGTACAGCGCTGTGTGATCCCCCAGTGTCACCATCTCCAGTGTACGGTGTATATATACGTGTGTGTACAGAGCTGTGTGATCCCCCAGTGTCATCATCTCCAGTGTACGGTGTATATATACGTGTGTGTACAGAGCTGTGTGATCCCCCAGTGTCACCATCTCCAGTGTACTGTGTATATATACGTGTGTGTACAGAGCTGTGTGATCCTCCAGTGTCACCATCTCCAGTGTACGGTGTATATATACGTGTGTGTACAGAGCTGTGTGATCCCACAGTGTCACCATCTCCAGTGTACGGTGTATATATACGTGTGTGTACAGGGCTGTGTGATCCCCCAGTGTCACCATCTCCAGTGTACGGTGTATATATACGTGTGTGTACAGAGCTGTGTGATCCCCCAGTGTCACCATCTCCAGTGTACGGTGTATATATACGTGTGTGTACAGAGCTGTGTGATCCCCCAGTGTCACCATCTCCAGTGTACGGTGTATATATACGTGTGTGTACAGAGCTGTGTGATCCCCCAGTGTCACCATCTCCAGTGTACAGTGTATATATACGTGTGTGTACAGAGCTGTGTGATCCCCCAGTGTCACCATCTCCAGTGTACGGTGTATATATACGTGTGTGTACAGAGCTGTGTGATCCCCCAGTGTCACCATCTCCAGTGTACGGTGTATATATACGTGTGTGTACAGAGCTGTGTGATCCCCCAGTGTCACCATCTCCAGTGTACGGTGTATATATACGTGTGTGTGCAGAGCTGTGTGATCCTCCAATGTGACCATCTCCAGTGTACGGTGTATATATATACGTGTGTGTACAGAGCTGTGTGATCCCCCAGTGTCACCATCTCCAGTGTACGGTGTATATATATACGTGTGTGTACAGAGCTGTGTGATCCTCCAGTGTCACCATCTCCAGTGTACGGTGTATATATACGTGTGTGTACAGAGCTGTGTTATCCCCCAGTGTCACCATCTCCAGTGTACGGTGTATACATACGTGTGTGTACAGGGCTGTGTGATCCTCCAATGTCACCATCTCCAGTGTACGGTGTATATTTACGTGTGTGTACAGAGCTGTGTGATCCCCCAGTGTCACCATCTCCAGTGTACGGTGTATACATACGTGTGTGTACAGAGCTGTGTGATCCCCCAGTGTCACCATCTCCAGTGTACGGTGTATATATACGTGTGTGTACAGGGCTGTTTGATCCCCCAGTGTCACCATATCCATTGTACGGTGTATATATACGTGTGTGTACAGAGCTGTGTGATCCCCCAGTGTCACCATCTCCAGTGTACGGTGTATATATACGTGTGTGTACAGAGCTGTGTGATCCCCCAGTGTCACCATCTCCAGTGTACGGTGTATACATACGGGTGTGTACAGGGCTGTGTGATCCTCCAATGTCACCATCTCCAGTGTACGGTGTATATATATACGTGTGTGTACAGAGCTGTGTGATCCCCCAGTGTCACCATCTCCAGTGTACGGTGTATATATATACGTGTGTGTACAGAGCTGTGTGATCCCCCAGTGTCACCATCTCCAGTGTATGGTGTATATATACGTGTGTGTACAGAGCTGTGTGATCCCCCAGTGTCACCATCTCCAGTGTATGGTGTATATATACGTGTGTGTACAGAGCTGTGTGATCCCCCAGTGTCACCATCTCCAGTGTACGGTGTATATATACGTGTGTGTACAGAGCTGTGTGATCCCCCAGTGTCACCATCTCCAGTGTACGGTGTATATATACGTGTGTGTACAGAGCTGTGTGATCCCCCAGTGTCACCATCTCCAGTGTACGGTGTATATATACGTGTGTGTACAGAGCTGTGTGATCCCCCAGTGTCACCATCTCCAGTGTACGGTGTATATATACGTGTGTGTACAGAGCTGTGTGATCCCCCAGTGTCACCATCTCCAGTGTACGGTGTATATATACGTGTGTGTACAGAGCTGTGTGATCCCCCAGTGTCACCATCTCCAGTGTACTGTGTATATATACGTGTGTGTACAGAGCTGTGTGATCCCCCAGTGTCACCATCTCCAGTGTACGGTGTATATATACGTGTGTGTACAGAGCTGTGTGATCCTCCAGTGTCACCATCTCCAGTGTACGGTGTACATATACGTGTGTGTACAGAGCTGTGTGATCCCCCAGTGTCACCATCTCCAGTGTACGGTGTATATATACGTGTGTGTACAGCGCTGTGTGATCCCCCAGTGTCACCATCTCCAGTGTACGGTGTATATATACGTGTGTGTACAGAGCTGTGTGATCCCCCAGTGTCACCATCTCCAGTGTACGGTGTATATATACGTGTGTGTACAGAGCTGTGTGATCCCCCAGTGTCACCATCTCCAGTGTACGGTGTATATATACGTGTGTGTACAGAGCTGTGTGATCCCCCAGTGTCACCATCTCCAGTGTACGGTGTATATATACGTGTGTAAACAGAGCTGTGTGATCCCCCAGTGTCACCATCTCCAGTGTACGGTGTATATATACGTGTGTGTACAGAGCTGGGTGATCCCCCAGTGTCACCATCTCCAGTGTACGGTGTATATATACGTGTGTGTACAGAGCTGTGTGATCCCCCAGTGTCACCATCTCCAGTGTACGGTGTATATATACGTGTGTGTACAGAGCTGTGTGATCCCCCAGTGTCACCATCTCCAGTGTACGGTGTATATATACGTGTGTGTGCAGAGCTGGGTGATCCCCCAGTGTCACCATCTCCAGTGTACGGTGTATATATATACGTGTGTGTACAGCGCTGTGTGATCCCCCAGTGTCACCATCTCCAGTGTACGGAGTATATATACGTGTGTGTACAGTGCTGTGTGATCCCCCAGTGTCACCATCTCCAGTGTACGGTGTATATATACGTGTGTGTACAGCGCTGTGTGATCCCCCAGTGTCACCATCTCCAGTGTACGGTGTATACATACGTGTGTGTACAGAGCTGTGTGATCCCCCAGTGTCACCATCTCCAGTGTACGGTGTATATATACGTGTGTGTACAGTGCTGTGTGATCCCCCAGTGTCACCATCTCCAGTGTACGGTGTATATATACGTGTGTGTACAGAGCTGTGTGATCCCCCAGTGTCACCATCTCCAGTGTACGGTGTATATATACGTGTGTGTACAGAGCTGTGTGATTCTCCAGTGTACGGTGTATATATACGTTTGTGTACAGGGCTGTGTGATCCCCCAGTGTCACCATCTCCAGTGTACGGTGTATATATACGTGTGTGTACAGGGCTGTGTGATCCTCCAATGTCACCATCTCCAGTGTACGGTGTATATATACGTGTGTGTACAGAGCTGTGTGATCCCCCAGTGTCAGAATCTCCAGTGTACGGTGTATATATATACGTGTGTGTACAGAGCTGGGTGATCCCCCAGTGTCACCATCTCCAGTGTACGGTGTATACATACGTGTGTGTGCAGAGCTGGGTGATCCCCCAGTGTCACCATCTCCAGTGTACGGTGTATACATACGTGTGTGTACAGAGCTGTGTGATCCCCCAGTGTCACCATCTCCAGTGTACGGTGTATATATACGTGTCTGTGCAGAGCTGGGTGATCCCCCAGTGTCACCATCTCCATTGTACGGTGTATATATACGTGTGTGTACAGAGCTGGGTGATCCCCCAGTGTCACCATCTCCAGTGTACGGTGTATATATACGTGTGTGTGCAGAGCTGGGTGATCCCCCAGTGTCACCATCTCCAGTGTACGGTGTATACATACGTGTGTGTACAGAGCTGTGTGATCCCCCAGTGTCTCCATCTCCAGTGTACGGTGTATATATATACGTGTGTGTACAGAGCTGTGTGATCCCCCAGTGTCACCATCTCCAGTGTACGGTGTATATATATACGTGTGTGTACAGAGCTGTGTGATCCCCCAGTGTCACCATCTCCAGTGTACGGTGTATATATACGTGTGTGTACAGAGCTGTGTGATCCCCCAGTGTCACCATCTCCAGTGTACGGTGTATATATATACGTGTGTGTACAGAGCTGTGTGATCCCCCAGTGTCATCATCTCCAGTGTACGGTGTATATATACGTGTGTGTACAGAGCTGTGTGATCCCCCAGTGTCACCATCTCCAGTGTACGGTGTATATATATACGTGTGTGTACAGAGCTGTGTGATCCCCCAGTGTCACCATCTCCAGTGTATGGTGTATATATACGTGTGTGTACAGAGCTGTGTGATCCCCCAGTGTCACTATCTCCAGTGTACGGTGTATATATACGTGTGTGTACAGAGCTGTGTGATCCCCCAGTGTCACCATCTCCAGTGTATGGTGTATATATACGTGTGTGTACAGAGCTGTGTGATCCCCCAGTGTCACCATCTCCAGTGTATGGTGTATATATACGTGTGTGTACAGAGCTGTGTGATCCCCCAGTGTCACCATCTCCAGTGTATGGTGTATATATACGTGTGTGTACAGAGCTGTGTGATCCCCCCAGTGTCACCATCTCCAGTGTATGGTGTATATATACGTGTGTGTACAGAGCTGTGTGATCCCCCAGTGTCATCATCTCCAGTGTACGGTGTATATATACGTGTGTGTACAGAGCTGTGTGATCCCCCAGTGTCACCATCTCCAGTGTACGGTGTATATATATACGTGTGTGTACAGAGCTGTGTGATCCCCCAGTGTCACCATCTCCAGTGTACGGTGTATATATACGTGTGTGTACAGAGCTGTGTGATCCCCCAGTGTCACCATCTCCAGTGTACGGTGTATATATATACGTGTGTGTACAGAGCTGTGTGATCCCCCAGTGTCATCATCTCCAGTGTACGGTGTATATATACGTGTGTACAGAGCTGTGTGATCCCCCAGTGTCACCATCTCCAGTGTACGGTGTATATATATACGTGTGTGTACAGAGCTGTGTGATCCCCCAGTGTCACCATCTCCAGTGTATGGTGTATATATACGTGTGTGTACAGAGCTGTGTGATCCCCCAGTGTCACCATCTCCAGTGTATGGTGTATATATACGTGTGTGTACAGAGCTGTGTGATCCCCCCAGTGTCACCATCTCCAGTGTATGGTGTATATATACGTGTGTGTACAGAGCTGTGTGATCCCCCCAGTGTCACCATCTCCAGTGTATGGTGTATATATACGTGTGTGTACAGAGCTGTGTGATCCCCCAGTGTCATCATCTCCAGTGTACGGTGTATATATACGTGTGTGTACAGAGCTGTGTGATCCCCCAGTGTCACCATCTCCAGTGTACGGTGTATATATACGTGTGTGTACAGAGCTGTGTGATCCCCCAGTGTCACCATCTCCAGTGTACGGTGTATATATACGTGTGTGTACAGCGCTGTGTGATCCCCCAGTGTCACCATCTCCAGTGTACGGTGTATATATACGTGTGTGTACAGAGCTGTGTGATCCCCCCAGTGTCACCATCTCCAGTGTATGGTGTATATATACGTGTGTGTACAGAGCTGTGTGATCCCCCAGTGTCACCATCTCCAGTGTACGGTGTATATATACGTGTGTGTACAGAGCTGTGTGATCCTCCAGTGTCACCATCTCCAGTGTACGGTGTATATATACGTGTGTGTACAGAGCTGTGTGATCCTCCAGTGTCACCATCTCCAGTGTACGGTGTATATATACGTGTGTGTACAGAGCTGTGTGATCCTCCAGTGTCACCATCTCCAGTGTACTGTGTATATATACGTGTGTGTACAGAGCTGTGTGATCCCCCAGTGTCACCATCTCCAGTGTACGGTGTATATATACGTGTGTGTACAGGGCTGTGTGATCCCCCAGTGTCATCATCTCCAGTGTACGGTGTATATATACGTGTGTGTACAGAGCTGTGTGATCCCCCAGTGTCACCATCTCCAGTGTACGGTGTATATATACGTGTGTGTACAGAGCTGTGTGATCCCCCAGTGTCACCATCTCCA
Organism: Dendrobates tinctorius; assembly: GCF_039654945.1. Taxonomy (NCBI): domain Eukaryota; kingdom Metazoa; phylum Chordata; class Amphibia; order Anura; family Dendrobatidae; genus Dendrobates; species Dendrobates tinctorius. The sequence goes on from NW_027361942.1 coordinate 417,727, forward strand.
GTGTACGGTGTATATATACGTGTGTGTACAGAGCTGTGTGATCCCCCAGTGTCACCATCTCCAGTGTACGGTGTATATAAACGTGTGTGTACAGAGCTGTGTGATCCCCCAGTGTCACCATCTCCAGTGTATGGTGTATATATACGTGTGTGTACAGAGCTGTGTGATCCTCCAGTGTCACCATCTCCAGTGTACGGTGTATATATACGTGTGTGTACAGAGCTGTGTGATCCCCCAGTGTCACCATCTCCAGTGTACGGTGTATACATACGTGTGTGTACAGAGCTGTGTGATCCCCCAGTGTCACCATCTCCAGTGTACGGTGTATATATACGTGTGTGTACAGGGCTGTTTGATCCCCCAGTGTCACCATTTCCAGTGTACGGTGTGTATATATACGTGTGTGTACAGAGCTGTGTGATCCCCCAGTGTCACCATCTCCAGTGTACGGTGTATATATACGTGTGTGTACAGAGCTGTGTGATCCCCCAGTGTCACCATCTCCAGTGTACGGTGTATACATACGTGTGTGTACAGGGCTGTGTGATCCTCCAATGTCACCATCTCCAGTGTACGGTGTATATATATACGTGTGTGTACAGAGCTGTGTGATCCCCCAGTGTCACCATCTCCAGTGTACGGTGTATATATATACGTGTGTGTACAGAGCTGTGTGATCCCCCAGTGTCACCATCTCCAGTGTATGGTGTATATATACGTGTGTGTACAGAGCTGTGTGATCCCCCAGTGTCACCATCTCCAGTGTACGGTGTATATATACGTGTGTGTACAGAGCTGTGTGATCCCCCAGTGTCACCATCTCCAGTGTACGGTGTATATATACGTGTGTGTACAGAGCTGTGTGATCCCCCAGTGTCACCATCTCCAGTGTGCGGTGTATATATACGTGTGTGTACAGAGCTGTGTGATCCCCCAGTGTCACCACCTCCAGTGTGCGGTGTATATATACGTGTGTGTACAGAGCTGTGTGATCCCCCAGTGTCACCATCTCCAGTGTACGGTGTATATATACGTGTGTGTACAGAGCTGTGTGATCCCCCAGTGTCACCATCTCCAGTGTGCGGTGTATATATACGTGTGTGTACAGAGCTGTGTGATCCCCCAGTGTCACCATCTCCAGTGTACGGTGTATATATACGTGTGTGTACAGAGCTGTGTGATCCCCCAGTGTCACCATCTCCAGTGTATGGTGTATATATATACGTGTGTGTACAGAGCTGTGTGATCCTCCAATGTCACCATCTCCAGTGTACGGTGTATATATACGTGTGTGTACAGAGCTGTGTGATCCCCCAGTGTCACCACCTCCAGTGTGCGGTGTATATATACGTGTGTGTACAGAGCTGTGTGATCCCCCAGTGTCACCATCTCCAGTGTACGGTGTATATATACGTGTGTGTACAGAGCTGCGTGATCCCCCAGTGTCACCATCTCCAGTGTGCGGTGTATATATACGTGTGTGTACAGAGCTGTGTGATCCCCCAGTGTCACCACATCCAGTGTGCGGTGTATATATACGTGTGTGTACAGAGCTGTGTGATCCCCCAGTGTCACCATCTCCAGTGTACGGTGTATATATACGTGTGTGTACAGCGCTGTGTGATCCCCCAGTGTCACCATCTCCAGTGTACGGTGTATATATACGTGTGTGTACAGAGCTGTGTGATCCCCCAGTGTCACCACCTCCAGTGTGCGGTGTATATATACGTGTGTGTACAGAGCTGTGTGATCCCCCAGTGTCACCATCTCCAGTGTACGGTGTATATATACGTGTGTGTACAGAGCTGTGTGATCCCCCAGTGTCACCATCTCCAGTGTACGGTGTATATATACGTGTGTGTACAGCGCTGTGTGATCCCCCAGTGTCACCATCTCCAGTGTACGGTGTATATATATACGTGTGTGTACAGAGCTGTGTGATCCCCCAGTGTCACCATCTCCAGTGTATGGTGTATATATACGTGTGTGTACAGAGCTGTGTGATCCCCCAGTGTCACCACCTCCAGTGTGCGGTGTATATATACGTGTGTGTACAGAGCTGTGTGATCCTCCAGTGTCACCATCTCCAGTGTACGGTGTATATATACGTGTGTGTACAGAGCTGTGTGATCCCCCAGTGTCACCACCTCCAGTGTGCGGTGTATATATACGTGTGTGTACAGAGCTGTGTGATCCTCCAGTGTCACCATCTCCAGTGTACGGTGTATATATACGTGTGTGTACAGAGCTGTGTGATCCCCCAGTGTCACCATCTCCAGTGTACGGTGTATATATACGTGTGTGTACAGAGCTGTGTGATCCCCCAGTGTCACCACCTCCAGTGTGCGGTGTATATATACGTGTGTGTACAGAGCTGTGTGATCCCCCAGTGTCACCATCTCCAGTGTGCGGTGTATATATACGTGTGTGTACAGAGCTGTGTGATCCCCCAGTGTCACCATCTCCAGTGTATGGTGTGTATATATACGTGTGTGTACAGGGTTGTGTGATGTATGTGGAGGTCAATTAGGGATCGCTTCAAGTGGGACTTCAACAAAGAGATGCAGGCCCCGAGTGGATCTGGAGGACGCAGGAATAAATACAAATATGCACAAGCCCTGTGGTTCCTCCCGGTGATGATGGTGAGCATAACCCATTTATGAAGTCACAATGTTTACATGTGTAAAGCTAAGATATGTCGGTAAAGTATGATGTTTCTGGAACACTCTAGAATCTCCCATTTCACTCTACTGAGGACATTGTAGCCGGTCATAGTCGCAGCATCCTCCCTCCTTAACAGCTCTGTGTCTGCATTGGTTATAGGACACTTCCTCTGCAAGCATTTGTCCTCCGCAGCTATCTGCCTGTGTGCAGCTCTGTGAAACCTGAAACTTCAGTGAGAATTCCTCTTTCTCCCCTTCCCCCCTGCAAGGGATGTTAATTAAGCTGAGTGGAAAGAGTGTCTTTGGCCTGGCCATGAGGCTGGATACAGGTATAGGAAAGATTAAAAGCGGCTCTAGCGTGCACTTCGCTCGTGACAGAGATATAAAACTCACATCTCTGCGTAGGCAACGAAACCAACTATCTAATCCCTAATTTTCACGGTTCTAACCCCTCCAGAAACTGAGATGGATTGCTCCCAAATGGAGTGTCCTAATTACGGCATGCTTGGTATTGTCTTATTGGATTCGATAAATTGAGAACAATGAGACCATCGGTGTGTTTATACGCGCTTCCCTCATTAAGATATAGTTATTTTAAGTTTTACAGTGAATTTGCAACTTGGAGAAAGGGGGGATGAACTTCTCCAGACTGCCCCTTTCATGATGTAACCGACCCTAGGCTATAAGATATCCCTCCCTTACAATTCTTCAGTTGAAGCTGGAGTTTTGATGCTGAAAAGACCTGCAGATGTCCGGGGATGTCTGGCTAAGCGGCCCATCCCCCTTGCCACACATGGTTTGCCTAATACCAACTAAGCACATGTAAGTGTACTTTCTGCTTTCACCCCTGTTATTTTTATATTTGCCTTGTACATATTTAATGTCTCAACTTTGTAACAACTTTTATCTATGTAATCACTGCTCACCTTTTGGGAATAAATGATAAATTTATCAGTTTGTCTCCATGCTCTAAGAAACGAACTATGGGCCCTTTTTTAGATAATCGATACTAATTTGGGGATTTGCCACGGACCCTCTTAATTCTTTGATTTAAGTGAATCGTGGCTGGTGACAGCGTGGTGTGTTCGGTTGGTTGGGCTAGTTGGCAGTACGGAAGGGTCTTATATGCTGAATGAGTGGCTGTGGGCAGAGCATTGATAATTCCCTTACTGCAGTAGTCTAATCACCTGTGCACATCAAGCAGCCCGTCTGGCGACTAATTATCCTAGGTGTAGTTCCCTGACTGACCTGAGGGTAAGGGGGGCACCAGAGAGCTGCGAGTTCCAAATTGGAACTGAGAAAGTGGGATATCCATAAATCCCCGCAGTTCTTGGAAGGTTGTTAGCAGTGATGGGGCATCCAAAATACCCCCCTGCGATAAATTGTCAGGGCAAGATTAGCTTGCTGTATTTTTGTCACAAGGTGGCAGTGGTGGGATAACTAAGATAAGCCCCCACTGTGCCTGTGATAGCCATGTGCCGGCAGTGCGTCGTGTCCCTCCTTCCGCTGACATACCGGTGTCAGAGGTGGGATCGTGACATATTGGTGGCACAGGGTGCGCTTTCATCACAACATGTCTAACCAACCTTACTTTTGGGTTTCAGCCATGGCAATGCAAGATCAATATATTATTTTTTTTTATTTCCTTTCACAGCACTTTTGTAGCATTTGAGACCCTACTGCAGAGTTGGACCCCTCTGGAGCGATCCCACAGGAGTCTGCCACCGGGGACCACGTTGAGCGACCCGACCTGTCTGACCCTTCGTCTGCCCCTTCCTTCACTTCTGGTCCCTCGGCCCCATCCATCAGTGCTGGAGCATCTGGGCAAACTTTGTTACAAGAAGCTGCTGATGACGAGGTAGCTTTCCCTTTACCTCACCCCTTTGACAATGCCGCCACCTCAAGAACACCTTTGAGTTCTGGTCGGCAGCGCCTGAGGGGTCAGGGCTCCCGAATTCTTGCATCTGAATGCATCCTTCCAGAACGCAATCAAACTTTTGGCCGAGCAAGTGACTGCTGGGTTCAACATGTTGAAGACCAGCATCCTTGAATTCGGCAGTTGTATGGATAGGATGCATTCAGATGCAAGTAGAGTGCTGAATCACCTTTATTTTCAGTCGGTCCTCTCAAGCATGGAACATCTAACTCCTAACCAGCAGATGCATGTAATGCAAGGCTGCCAGGCTGCTCTAGCACAGGCCATCTCCCAAGCCCCTAGACCTACCACATTAGTTCCTCCCACACATTCCCCCATCCACTGTCCTTCCCAATCCTTCCCAGTACCCAACTCCTTGCCGTTACCAAAATCCATCCCAATTCCAGAATCCTTCCGAATCCCAGAATCTGTCCCAATTCCAGAGTCTGTCCCAGTACCACATGCCTTCCCCACAGTTTCCTTCCCCATCACATCTTCCTTCCCCGGCCTAGCTTCATATTCCTTCCCCGGCCCAGCTTCCTGGAGTGTATAATTTCCCACACCTTCCCCCAACACAACCCCCCCACCCAATCTGTCCTCCCTGCTCAACCTCATGTTTTCTCCCCACCTTCCACTTCTGATCAACTCCAACCCAGTCGCTAGAGCCGAGCCGTGTGTTTAGGAGGTGTATGTAGCCGAGCCGTGTGTGTAGGAGGTTTACGGAGCCGAGCCGCGTGTGTACGAGGTGTACGGAGCGGAGCCGCGTGTGTATGAGGTGTACGAGCTGAGCTGTGTGTGTACAAGGTGTACGGAGCAGAGCTGCTTGTGTACAAGGTGCACGGAGCGGAGCCACACGTGTGTACGAGGTGTATGGAGCAGAGATCATAGAATCATAGAATCGTAGAGTTGGAAGGGACCTCCTGGGCCATCTGGTCCAACCCCCTGCTCAAAGCAGGATTCGCTAAATCATCCCAGTCAGATGTCTGTCCAGCCTCTGTTTGAAGACTTTCATTGAAGGAGAACTCACCACTTCTCGTGGCAGCCTGTTCCACTCATTGATCACTCTAACTGTCAAAAAGTTTTTTCTAATATCTAATCTGTGTCTCCTCCCATTCAGTTTCATCCCATTGCTTCTAGTCTTTCCTTGTGCAAATGAGAATAAAGTTGATCCTTCTATAGAATCATAGAATCGTAGAGATGTGTGTGTGTATTTTGGCATGGGGGGGGCCCCATTTGAAAGTCCGCACCAGGGCCCATAACTTTGTAGTTACGCCACTGGGTAAAAACATTGTGAGTTTACAAAAAAATGCTGCCAACTTTGTGGAATGCACAAAACTTGGTTTAATACAAAAAACCTGGTATAATCACAAGTGTGCGTGGTACAAAACTGGTTACTAAACACATGGTTTAATCACAAAGCAATAACTATGGTACTCCCAACATACATTATCTCACAACACAAACATATCATACCATGTCATCCTGCCAATCTACTCTTCCTTCAGGTGACATAAAGTACTCAGCAAATTTATCCCTCATTCTTGAAACTGCAACAGCACTCTGAAATGTTATATTTTGATAATCACGCAATGTGGTTTCAGACACATTTTCCTCCATGGAAACTTGTTCCTTGGATATGACAAAATTGTGCAGGACCACACAAGCCTTCACCACCTCATCCACAGTGTCAGTTTGCAGTTTGATAGCGGTCAGCAGGACTCGCCATTTTGCTGTTAGAATCCCGAAGGCGCACTCCACCACTCACTCTGCGCGCTCGTATTAAGCGATAGTTAAATATTCTTTTCCTTTGCGGCAATCCACTACTTCCATACGGCTTGAGCAGGTGTGGTGAAAGTTGAAAGACCTCATCTTCGACACACACAAATGGCAATGGTGGCCCAGAGGTTCCAGGAAGTGGTCTTGGAGGTGGAAAATCAATTGTGTCTCCGTATAAATGACCACACATTGCAGACATTTTAAAAACCTGCGAATCATTTGAGTGGCCATAGGCCCCAATATCCACCGTGATGAATGTGCATTGGTCGTCGGCAATGGCCATCAGTACAATTGAGAAATACTTCTTAGGCCGGGGTCACACTAACCGACGCAAAATACGGTCCGTAGTTTACAGGCTTAATACGGATGAATGACCCCTAAATAGTGCTCCGTATGTCATCCATAAACAAGGTGTGGTCGCGTATTTTGCGCATGTCAGCATCCGTATGGAATCCGTATTGCGAGATTTTCTCGCAGGCTTGCAAAATGGACATTTAACGGTTTTGAGGCCTGCTAACTATTTAAATCATTAGACTGCACCCTATTTATTGGCTCAGGAACAGGTGGCTGCCTCCATTCTGTCCATTTGTGACCTTGTCTTCACTAGGTGTGTTGCTGTTGTATGTGCAACATGGCAGACAGTCTGACTTTCAACACAACTGAGCAGGTTCTCTTCAACTGGCTTTTGTCACGCCGCTTTGGCCAACCATACCCAGTGATAGTGGATCCGCGGAGGAGGAGACGCATGTGGGTCCATCCACTTTTGAGGCAATGACTCACAAGAGGTCATTTTCACCGCCTCTATTCCTCTCTGCGGGAGCATCCTGCAAAATTCTACCAATACTGTCGCATGAGCCTTGCAACATTTGATCGACTCTTGGAGACAGTGCGCCCTGGGATAACCTTTCAGGACACAAGGATGCGCAAAGCTATATCTGCAGAGGAGCGACTTCTACTCACAATACGGTATGTACTACACAACCACATTCTCTATGTTCATAATGTGTAGGCCAAAGTATGTAGATATTGCTTCATGGACTAAGATTAATGCCCTCATCTTAGTCCAGATATGTTGAAACTTACAGACCAGAATGTTATGTGTAATATGTACTGAATGTCACGCAGTCATTGTGTGACCAAATATGTGTGTTAGTAGATATGAAATCCTAGCAAGTTTGGTATGTATGGACCTGTTTCATGGGTAATTTGTGCATTCTAAAATCTTCCATTTCTGTTGTTCTTCAGCTTCCTGTCCACTGGCCTGTCTTATGCCGCCCTCCACCATGAGTTTCTCATTGGAAGATCTACCATTTCTGGCATAGTGAGGTCGACATGTAGTGAAATATGGTCAAGACTACATCAAGTCGTCATGCCCGAGCCCAGGATGGAAGACTGGTTGAGGATATCAAGGGACTTTGAGGAGGACTGCCAGTTTCCTAATTGTATTGGGGCCCTTGATGGCAAACATATCCGGTGCGTAAGCCGCCGAACTCAGGCTCCCAATTCTTCAATTATAAACAATACTTTTCTGTTGTATTGTTGGCTCTGGCCGACCCTCAATACAAGTATATAATTGTTGACATTGGGGCCTATGGAAGGACGGGAGACTCTAGAGTCTTCAATACTTCCATAATGGCTCGGCGGCTACGCACCAACCAGTTGGATCTACCACCACCACGCCAGCTACCAGGCTCCCCTGAAGAATCAGTCCCTTATGTCCTTGTGGCAGATGAGGCGTTTCAGTTAACGCGCAATGTCATGAGGCCATATCCCCGGCGCAACCTTGACCACCGGCGCAGAATTTTTAACTTGCGCCTATCACGTGCTCGGCGACTGGTGGAATGTTCCTTTGGCATTCTTTGTGCCAAATGGCGGGTACTCCAGTCTGCCATTCAGCTGAGTGAACAAAATGTTAATGAAGTAGTTAAAGCCTGTGTGGTTCTTCATAACTTCACCAGGATACATGATTGCTCCTCCTCTGATGGTGTTGTGCGTAGGCCGGACAATGCGCGTAGGGTGAGACCACCTATCAACCCTCAACGTAGACCGCTCTCTGGCCTCAAAGTGCGTGATATTTTCACTAATTACTTTATGGCACCTGAGGGGGAAACTTCTTGGCAAGAGCATGCTGTGTCTATGTTAGAATATATTGGTTTGTGTGTCTAAATATATATATTTCTTCCCCTTCTGATTCTATGACTGTTGAATTGCATTGGTAAGCGCATGTTAGTGTGCTGACATGGTTTGTTAGAATTGAGACAGAGACGTAAAATGTAGTAGACAAATGTTTACTTTTGCCTTTTTTTTGGCTTTTTTTTTTTAAAGCAAAACATATTCTTGCCATATCAGAAATGTGGCAATGGCCCAAATTGGCCTTTTAGCAGATGTGAACATTGTGTCACAATAACATTTTCACACATAGAAAACACCAAAAATAATATGAGGCACTAACATAATGGAAACATTATAAATGTTGGTACGTTGGGGGAGGAGAAGGCGGAAGACCAGCCTGTGTTTGCTGCTGGCTACTTTGCCCAACTTGCCCATCGCCCTGTGTGGGGGCATACTGTTGCCCATGATGTGGGTAGTGTACTGCCTCCTGGGATTGGGCTTGGTACTGGCCAGAGTGATACTGGAGAGGGGCCTCTTGTTGGGGCTGGTAGGCCCGTGTCTTATACCCACCAATATAGCCATGTTGTCCCCAACCAGGTTGGGACCAGCCTCCAACACTGGGTGGGAAAAAGTGGCCATATTGGTGAGGTTGGCTAGAGCCAGACATGTGGCTGCTGTCGTAAAGGTTGGGTAGGGGGAGGAAGGGGGTGAGGTTTAGGCCCACGTATTTGAGGATCCTCAGAGCCTGCTTGAGCAAGCATGTGTGTGGGGTGTCTAAGGCGCATTAGATTTCTGGGTGAAAGCTGCCACCTCTCCAGATATTCAAATAATTCATATGGGGTATTGGGGTGTATGCTTGCATCAAGCAGGATCTGAAAACATCCTCGAATACGGAGCCTCACCTCACTGGAAAGGGCCTGAAGATAACGGGCCAGGCTGCGTGAGTATGCCTCCTCGCCATCATCATTATTGACTCTAGACAGATAGTTGAGGACCCCTGTGTCCACATTGGTACGGGTATCTTGGGCAGGGATATGGCGCCTTCTTCTTCCTCGCTGGGATGGTCCAGCAGGCTGTGGGGAGCCCCGGATCTGGGCAGTTGGGCTTCTGCTCATGTTGCCCTGCTCCTCCTGTATGGCTGATGGTGCAGCAGCAGACGGTCCTGGTTGTGGATGTGGTCCTGGTGGTGGGGTTTGTGGTGCAGGCAATGGGTTTTCCTGAGAGGATTCTTCACCCATGCTTCTTGTAGGGGGAGAAGATGGGCCAGCCACCTCATCCCCTACAGGATCAATGATGGGCTCTGTATCTGAGCCAGTTCCTCGCTCCGTAAGGTTGGACTGAGTTCTGTTATGAAATAGAACAGAGCCAAAAATAAATCAATATTTTTGGCCCTGTAAAGTATTTGTGTAATGTGGTGTGAGGTAGCTACTTACGGTCTCAGATCCAGAATAGGAGCGAGGAAGGAGAGGCGGTCATAATAGATGTATTTCCTCTTTATGTAGCCCGCATCCCCACTCCTGGACCGCTGCTGACGTTCCCGCCTGTATTGGTCGCGGATGCTGCGCCAGCGTCTCCTCACATCTTCCACTGCAATGTGACAGGAAATATTCTCAATTTCACATATTTGATAGGTCAAATTTGCTACCAGTAGCCTAGGCATGTGGCCTGCTTTCTACCCAGGGTGGCATATCTAATTGGGGCATCCAGGCCAGATACACAGGGTCAGAATAGTTCAGGGATCAAGTAGCTACACTTAATAACTTGGTTGGCTAGGAGGATGAGGAGCTTGTGAGCTGGGCCAAATTATGGCAGTGTCAAACCATGTGTCACATCCAAATCTACCAGCCTCATGAGGAAAAAAGTACAAGCACAGGAAGGGGGGGGGGCTGATTCTATATGCATGTTTAGACAGTTTTTGGGTTGTACTTACTCAGTTTCTGCTGCTCCTCACGTGGCCGATCACCAAAATCATGGAACATCTGGCGACATGTGCGCCTCCATGACGCCTCCTTTCTTGCCCAGTTGGCATAATGGGCATCAGATTGGTCCCAGAGTTCTGGCCGCTCCTGCACTAACACAATCAACATCTCCACATTCAGAAAATATGGCGCCATGACGCTGATGTACTCCGTGGAGGCGTACTTCCTGGATGTCTGGAGCGCTTTTTGAGCTCATTTGCATGTCTAAGCTTCCTGATGATGAATTGGGCCATTTCCTGGCAGCAGCCAAAAGACCTGCGTATTTCTCGCAGGTTACACGTGTGGTCCGTGTGTCATCCGTATTTTTTGCGCACCCATAGACTTGCATTGGCGTATTACTGGCGTAGTACGCTGACAATCGCAGCATGCAGCGATTGGCACGGACCGTAGATACGGCTGATGGGAGCTGCCCCATAGAGAATCATTGGTCCGTGTGTAATGCGTGCTTTTAACGCCTCACACTCGTCCGTATTCCTCTCTAGTGTGACCCCGGCCTTATAGTTGAAATATTCGGAGCCCGATCCAGCAGGTTTAACAATCCTTATGTGCTTCCCATCAACTGCACCCAAGCAATTTGGAAACTGGCATGTCTCTTGAAAATTATCAGCAATCTCCAGCCACCTCTCCGGTGTTGGATGTGGGATGTTCTCCTCCTGTAGAGAATCCCACAATGCACGGCAGGTCTGTATTACTATGCCTGATAGGGTGGAAATTCCAAGCTGGAATTGATAATGTAGGGAGGAAAAGGATTCTCCAGTTGCAAGGAATCTGTTCAAAAAGGCAAAGACAGGTATGTATAGGTATGTTATATTACAGGTATGTATAGCATAGTTTACACATTAAAAACCTATGTCTATAGATCAGGAGGCAGGCTCAGACGGTCTCAGGCCCAGTATGGATTTGACCAGATTGTACAAAGTTGAGAAAGGGTACATTATCACTGGATAGCAGGTGTATATATAGCATAGTTAAAACATTTAAAATCTCCGTGTTCTCAGTATGGATTAGACAACAATCTAAAAAGTAGAAAAAAGGAAATGTATTTGAATATACACTTTTGGTGGTATTTTTTAATCTTCATTTATATTTCTGTCTCAGTAAGACAGTCCAGACTCTCCGCAATAGGAAATGAGATGCATACAATTACTGACAAAGTCTAGTGATTGCAGAAATCTAGAAATTAAGAATCACGGGAAAAACTTCCATCACAATTCTCAGAGGCGATGCTGACCCTCAATTAATTAATGCGTGGAGACAGCGAAAACATTTCTTTGTGAAGAAAGTGTTGCTGTATCGCAGTACAGTTGATCCCATCGCCGTTACTCGTATCCATATAATTGTTATCACAGGGAGAGATGTAAACATGGTGCTCACTGCCTATCATGATCTGTCACGTAAGTTTGGAGTGCAAAAGACAGAAGCCACAGGCCGTAGGCGATTCTATGGGATTGGCATGAGAGGACACATTTAAAAATGTGCGCCGGAATGTCACACGTCTGTGAGTAGGAAAACTGTGAAAGCTGATGATAAACCACCACTGCATGTCACTGTGAGTCGATGTCCATAAGAAATGGAAGCCATTGATCATCTGAAGCTAGAACCCGGCCAGCAGGACAGGGCATAGCTATGTCTTACCCATCATCTTCTATCAGTTCACAAAATTTGTAGTGGCAGTCCCAGTGAAGGATTTGACAGACAAGACTACACAGCGGAGGAGCAGGGAGAGGTAAACATTGCAAATGCTGTGGCCCTGCCCAAGCAAGGGGGGCCCACTCGTGGGCATCGGTACTGGCACTGGGCCACTCATAGTACGGCGGTGTGTCTGACGGTGGGTGTGCACCCCCACCGTCAGAGACACTTGATTGCAGTATGAGGGACCCTGTGCCAGTGCCCGCGCCCAAGAGTCGGCCTACCCACCTGTCCAGGGCAACGGCACTCGCACGGTTGCGTGCGCTAGGTGGTGACCCCGGCCATGGGGGGGGGGAAGCAGCCCAGTTAGGGAGGTTTACAAAATGGCATATGTTGATGTGGGACATTCAGCTGCTGCTAAAGGCGAAATTGGTCAAGTCCGAGGAAGAGGAGGACCAATGCAAGCCATTTTTCTGGCAACCTATGTGTCATCAGGGTAAGGTGTGACAAAATCCTTGGGAACCCATGCATGGTTCATTTTAATGAAGGTTAGATCATCCACATTTTGGGTCGACAGACGGGTCCTTTTTTCTGTCAGGATTGATCCAGCAGCACTGAAGACTCTTTCCGATAGCACACTTGCAGCTGGGCAAGCGAGCTCCTGTAAGGCATATTGCGCCAATTCTGGCCAGGTGTCCAGTTTAGCGGCCCAATAGTCAAAGGGGAATGACCTGTGTGGGAGAACATCGATATGGGACGAAAAGTAGTTTGTAACCACAGTTGACAACTGCTGTCTCCTGTCACTTTCCATCGATGCAGTATTACCAGTCGTGTGAGCGGTACTTGAAAAATCAGTCCACAACATTGTCATGAAACCCCTGTCTCCAACGCCACTTCTGCTGTGTGCACCACGAACACCTCTGCCAAGCTGCCCCCGGCCCGTATGGCTCGTGTGAGAACCATCACCGCTGCTGTGTGCTGGGAATGCCTCAACCAACCGGTTTACCAGAGTTGCTTGTTTATTAGCCAATATTAGGTCAAGGTTCTCCTGTGGCATGATGTTTTGGAATTTGCCTTTATAGCGTGGATCCAGGATGCTGGCCAACCAGTAGTCGCCATCGTTCATCATTTTGGCAATGCGGGGGTCCCTTTTTAGGATCTGCAAGGCATAATCTGACATGTGGGCCAATGTTCCCGGTGTCAATGATGCACTGCGAGTGCTGGGTGGAGAAGCACTTTCTGGCAAATCCACATCCCTCCAGTCATGCACAAACCCTGTACCAGACCTTGCCACGCCAACATTTTCTCTTGCCCCACGAGAAGCATCCTCCTCCCCTAAATAATCATCCCCATCATCATCCTCCTCCTCCTCTTCCTCTTCTTCCTCCACCTCGTCCACGAGACTTCCCTGACCAGACAATGGCTGACTGTCATCAAGGCTTCCCTCCTCCTCTTCCTCCTCGGCTGCAGACGCCTGCTCCTTAATGTGCGTCAAAATTTGCATGAGCAGACGCATAAGTGGGATTCTCATGCTTATGATGGCGTCGTCTGCGCTTACCAGCCGTGTGCATTGCTCAAAACACTGAAGGACTTTACAGAGGTCTTTCAGCTTCGACCACTGCACACCTGTCAACTCCATGTCTGCACTCAAAGTGCCTGGCCGTGTATCCTCCCACAAATGCATTATGGCCTGCCTCTGCTCGCACGGCCGCTCAACCATGTGCAGGGTGGAGTTCCACCTTGTTGCAACGTCGATAATTAGGTGGGGTTTGGGAAGGTGGAGCAATCGCTGCAGCTTCTACATATGACTGGAATGTACCGGCGACCGGTGGATGTACGAGCACAGTCTTCGGACCTTATGGAGCAGGAATGTTAACTCCGGATAATTTTTGAGGAAGCACTGCACCACCAGGTTCAAGGTGTGAGCCAGGCAAGGTATGTGTGTGAGTTTTGAAAGGGCTATGGCTGCCACAAAATTACGGCCGTTATCACTAACTACCTTGCCTGCCTCAAGATGTAGACTGCCCAGCCATGACTCAGTTTGTCGCTGAAAGTAGTCGGCCAGTACCTCCGCGGTTTGTCTGTCGCCCAAACACATCATCTTCAACACAGCCTGATGACACTTTCCACTAGCTGCTCGATAGGGGGACACCTCGTGTGCAACACTGGCAGCTGCGGATGGAGTGCTCGTGCGACTGCGCTCTGTGGACGAGCTTTCGCTTCTGGAGGAGGAGGAGGGTCGAATGCCTACAGTCAACTGTTTCCTATACCGTGGGCTAGACAGCACTGTCCCACCACCGCTGTCCCCTGTGGACCCTGCATCCACCACATTAACCCAGTGCGCAGTGATGGACACGTAACGGCCCTGGCCATGCCTACTGGACCATGCATCCTTTGTGAGGTGCACCTTTCCACTCACTGATTGCTTGAGTGCATGGACAATGCGGTCTTTAACATGATGGTGGAGGGCTGGGATGGCTTTGCGAGAAAAGAAGTGGCGACTGGGTAGGTCATAGCGTGGTACTGCGTAGGCCATGAGTTTGCGGAAAGCTGCGCTTTCAACCAAGCGATAGGGCATCATCTCTAACGAGATTAGTTTGGCAATGTGGGCGTTCAAACCCAGTGTACGCGGATGAGAGGATGAGTACTTTCTTGTCCTACTCATAGTCTCTGGTAGGGTGAGCTGGACTTGAGAGCTGCATATGGTGGAAGTAGCGGTGGACAGGGCGGACTGAGAGTGGGTTGATGATGGTGATGGATTTTGACCGTCTGGCCAAGCCGTCCTGCAACTCTTTTGGTTTTTGTAACCCGTTTTTGGACTGCTCCGGGCCTGCCAGATAACAGCTGTTGCGATGTCAATGCCTGCTGCGGATGCTCCTCCTCATCTTGTGAGCTATTTCCAGTGGCACCCTCTTCCCCCAATGGATGCCAATCTGGGTCAACAACTGGGTCATCCATCACCTCCTCTTCAATATCATGTGCACCTTCCTCTGTGTCACCGTGTATGGTGTTATAGTATGCGGGAGGGGGCACCTGAGATTCATCAGGGTCAGATTCTGACTCAGTACACTGCGAGGACAATGTAGTGCTCTGAGTGAATGTACCAGCAGATAAATCTAGCAGTGGCTGTGCATCAGTGCACTCCATGTCAGATTCATCTTGGACTGGGGAATTCACGATTTGACTTGATAACCCAGGCATGGTATGTGAAAACAGCTCCATGGAGTAATCTATAGTGTGGCCTGCCGCATCCTTCAATTTTGGTTGGGGTGAAGGACACAAGGAAAGGTGTGGTTCATGACCATGAGCCTCCAATGACGACTCAGTGCTTTTATTTTTTAAAACTTCAGAAGAGGAGGCGATAGAGCTGGAGGCTGAGTCAGCAATGTAAGCCAAAACATGTTCCTGAAGCTCCGGCTTTAAAAGCGGTTTACCTACTCCCAGAAAAGGGAGCCTTCGAGGCCTTGTGGAGCCAGACGATGACGCAGGGTCAACACCTCCTGCATTTGGTGCTATTTTGCTTTTGCCACTACCAGCAGATCCAACACCATCATTACCAGCTGCCAACCCCCACCCACTTCCATGGACTCTTCCACCACACTTCCTCATTTTTGGGGAAAATGTAACCAAAATACCACCAACTATATGGTACTGTAAAACAAGGTACAAGGTGTATATAGTAGTGGGGAGTATTTGAATCTCTCTACAGACTTCAGGACACAGTTGGATTCTGTCAGGCCCTGTGTATTTTACACCTCAAAGTAACAGACTGATTCTGGATGGTGTAAAAAAGGTGTATAGAGGACTGGGGAGAAATGGAATCTCTCTACAGACTTCAGGACACAGTTGTATTCTGTCAGGCCCTGTGTATATTACCCCTCAAAGTAACAGGCAGAAATTGCCTAGTGTATGACAAAGTACAAGGTGTATATAGAATTGGGCAGAATTGGAATCTCCCTAGAGTGTAGGTCTGTAAGAACGGACAAACTCCTCGGCTTTTCCTTACAGAGTCACACACAGCTTCAATTTGGCCGTGATAACAGCCGTTACACGGTACTGTGTGAGGAGCGTACACCGCTGTACGGTGTGTGAAAAAATGAACGCTCACTACCTCACCAGGACAAAACAATAAAATTTGGATTGCTTTTAAAAAAGCAGTTTGAACAGCAGTGTGCACACAGCAATGCAGCTAGCCTTAAAAGGCAGGCTAATCACCACCAGTGCTGCTGCACAAAGCAAAAATCTTCACCTTTCACTGCACAGTAACTACAGTGAAAAGCACTATCAGCAGAAGCGTTTTTTTTTTTCTTTTGGCCTTCCTAACGCTCTCCCTACAGAATCATCATCAGCAGCAGCTCTCCCTATTCTGAGATCAGCATAAGTAAGATGGCGGTCGGCGTGCACGCCCTTTTATACCCCCTGTGACGCCACACAAAGCAAACCAATCACTTGCATGCCCTTCTCAAAGATAGTGGTGACCGCTGCCTATGTCATCACGTTGCCCACAGTGTCCGTTCTTCCTGATTGGCTGAAAAAGGGCGCTAAAGCATCTTTTAAAACGCGACTTTGGCGTGATGTTTGCCGACCTCGTGGCCGACCTCACGCTAAGGTCGGGTTTCGTTTTATGAAACCCGACTTTGGCGAAAGTCGGCGACTTTTCAATTTTTTCGACCCGTTTCGCTCAACTCTAGTCAACAACTCTTCAGCATTGTGCGGTTTGTGACCTAAGCAAATTAGCTTCAGCACAGCCTGTTGCTGCTTGGCTGAGGCAGTGCTGCAGTGCTTCCAGCTTGTGACTGATGTGCTCATTTCAGAGATGGAGGCTGAAGAGGAGGAGGAGGTGCAGGAGCTGTAGACTGTGGGGGGCAACCCTGATAGACGTAGGGCCCGCAATCCTTGGCGTCGGGAGGACGTGTTCCATCCCAAGGTCTGACTGGATCCTGGCTTCCACTATGTTAGCCCAGTGTGCCGTCAGCGAGATGTACTGTCCCTGGCGACAAGCTCTTGTCCACGTGTCCGTGGTTAGGTGTACTTTCCCAGTAACTGCATTGTTGAGGGCATGGGTAATGTTGTGGGACACGTGCTTGTGTTATGCCGGGATGGCACAGGGTGAAAAATAGTGGCTGCAGGGGACCGAGTACCTAGGGACGGCCGCCGCATCAGGTTGCGGAAAGCTTCCGTTTCCACGAGCCTAAAAGGCAACATTTCGAGTGCAAGCAGACGACAAATGTGTGAATTTAGTAGTGTGGCCCGTATTTCCGCTTAGGCTCCATTGATTGGGTATAGACAACTGAAGGCTGCGCTGTGACAAGGACGTGGATGGGCTTGATGATGATGATGATGATGATTGATTATTATTATTATACATTTATATAGCGCCATTTATTCCATGGCGCTTTACATGTGAAAAGGGGAAATATAGACAAGTATAATAAACATGTGTAAGACAAGGGACACACAAGTACATAAGGAGAGGGGACCCTGCCCGCGAGGGCTCACAGTCTACAGGGATGGGTGAGGATACAGTAGGAGAGGGTAGAGCAGGTTGGGCGGTGGTTCAGTAGATGGTGCTATTTGACTGTGGGCAACAGCAGGTTCAGGGTAGGAGGCATCTTCGCATGCACCGTGGACAGGAGATTGGCTTGCACGCACAACAGTGGAAGAAGTAGTGGTGTCACGTGCAGATACTGTTCCTGGAGCCTGGGGTTGGGACCACAAAGTCGGGTGCTTTGCTGCCATGTGCCTGATCATGCTGGTGGTAGTAAGGCTGGTAGTTTTGCTACCCTTGCTGATGCAGGCATCGCAAGTGCTGCAAATAGCCTGTTTGGGGATATCAGCAGAGTCTTTAAAAAGACCTAACAGTTGGATTGGCAACTTCCATCATGTTAGTGCTGTGGGGAATGGTTGCCCGCCTTCTACAGCCACCACACTGCTTCTTCCTGCCTGTTGGGGTGCTATTCCTCCCTCCCCCTGTGTGCTGCTGTCCTCCTGCCAGGTTGGGTCAGTTACTATATCATCCACCATCTCGTCTTCCACTTCCGCACCCTGGTCCCCCTCCTGACTTTCCGGCAATTGTGTCTCATCGTCGTCCACCTCTTGTGACCGTGGCTGCTCAAATATTTGTGCATCGCTTCATGGAATCTCATCTCGCCCCGCTTCAAGTGGACCAGGCGAGAGGCACGAATCTATAAATGGAAAACTGAACAGCTCTTCGGAGTGTCCGAGTGTGGGATCAGTTGTCTCAGGGTATACAGCATGGTGGAAGGAAGGAGGATCAGGGTGAGGAATATGTCCAGATTCACGCCTACTCAGACTTCACCGTGTGGAAGACAGGGGGCTGGTGGCCATGTAACTGGAAATATTATCCGCTGTCCAACCAACAACCTTTTCACACTGCTCGAGCTTCAATAGTGCTGTCTTGCTGTGGTCCCCTAGGACTTTGGACACTAAGGTCCAGCGAGAAGATGTAGGTGTTTTTGGTGGCCCAATTTCAGCGTGTACCATCACATCCACTTCCCCGTCCCTTGCCACGTGCCCTGCACATTGTAAATGGACTAGAATATTAGACACGTTCACTACAAATGGCTGAATTGGGAGCAAATTTGTATGTGATACGTGTGCGGGATAACCACACTTTTACCTATCTGGACCGTAGTCAACAATGTTTTTTTCCTTATCAAATTGGTGTCAATAAGTCCGGTAACAGACTGCAAAAACACTAAAGTATGAGGCCTAAAATGCACAGATAGATGAGGCCTGGCACGGAGATACCACACTGCCAAATATGTGGCCTTTGTTAATGCAAACTAGTGCTGTACATAACTAGAGTGCCAGACAGCGAAAAAATGGAATTTAGGGCTAAAATGCACAAATTTTTAGCCCACGGATGTATGAGGCGTGTCACAGACACACCACACTGTAAAATGTGTGGCCTGTCTGTATTTTCTTTTTGGGTTCAGCAAAATGGTGTCAAGAAATTGTATAAGACACAAAAAAAAATTCTACTCCAGCGTACCACATAAAAATGACAGATTTCTCTGCCCACTCAAAAGTGATTTTTGGGACCCCTTTAAAATTGCTGGATTTTCCCGCTGTGCTAAGAAAAGGATCTGGCTGCATTGTGCATGCTGCGATTGTCACCGATTTTCGGATCGGATTCGCCAATGCAAGTCTATGGATGCGATTAAAAATCACATTGAAAACGCACCACACGTGTGACTTGCGATTAAATCGCAATGTCGAGGTAGCTATTTTGGGAGGGCTAAATTAACCCTTCACGGTTGAGCCAGTGATTTCCAAATTATTCCAGTGTTGCTAGCAACTCAAATGACCACATGGAGACGGGGGTCTCTGTACGGGAGGATCGAGGCAGATCACTGAGCCCCTTTATTTTAGTCACATCTTTTATAATCTTTTGCTTAATTATGCAAGGTTCTCAACTACCAATAGCATCATTTCACTTTGTAAGCCAATAATATTGCAATAAAACCGGAAACTACATATATGTCCATATCCAAATAGAAAGTAGTATAATGACATATTCTTCAGAGTTTTACACCCCCACAGCCCCTTATCTTTGTACCTGATGAGAACAGTCTGGTTTTATGACAGCCCATGCCAATTATAAAAATTTATCTTACAGCAACAAAAACGGAGAAACGAAACCTTCAGAGAATGGATAAAACAAAACTTCAGCTCTG